>NW_026992918.1:0-25931 GCF_028769735.1 Zonotrichia leucophrys gambelii
GAGCCAGAGGACCCCACTCCGTTACCCTGCGGATGCCGTGAGGAGGCAGGCTCAGACATCTCATTGGACTTAGTTTTGGCTTCTCGCCAGAAACGCACGGAGTCCCTCAGACACACAGTCACCTGGCACGAGGGAAGTGTCCACAAATTCAACGAGGAGGCGCCACAGCCCCGGGAACCCACCTGCCTCCCACCGGCTGCATCGGCATTCGCGCTAAAGGTAAATACCTCAGCACCCTGTCGTGCTGCTGCCCCGGCAGGGGGTGCCTTGGCGGGCACAGGTGCCAGCACGGCCTGCAAACCCGGTGCGGGCCGGGACGAGCTGCGTCACTGCAAGAGGCACAAGGGAGCCCGGCACAGCCCCTATGAGAGTCCGACTGGAGAGGGGTGGACTGCCTGCCCACCGGAGCGAGGCCAGACAGAACACCGACCGATGCCCTGCCCCCGGCTGCTTCCACCGACTGCGCATGCCCAGCAGGCTGTGCAGGCCCAGAGATGGGTGAAGTCGCTCTCCCTGCTGAGGAGCCTGACTCAGAGGCAGTTGAACCTGCCCCTGCTACGCTCAGGGGGAACGTGTGGAAACCCTGCAGTTCGGACAAAGACTCCTCCCCGAATCAGACTCAATCCGAGGCAGAGACTGACCCTGAAGTGCTGGGAAGGCACAAAGAGAGGGCAGCATGACGCTGCCCTGCCGCCCACGCAGGGCGGGGGGCAGGGTGGGGCGAGGATGGCCTGCTGGATCCACAGAGCCCCCAGAAGCCCACGGAGCTCTGCCCTTCAGACTCAGGACCAGCTGCTCAGGAGCCCAATCCAACCTGAGGGAACAATCACCACCCACCAGCACACTGTCCCGGAGCAGGGAGGGGGACTCCATTTCGCACAGAAACTCAAACTTCCCCTCATCCACGTCCAAGACAGAAGGGTTCCCCTGGGAACTCTGAGGGGTACAAGAACCAGACTCCTGCCAAAGCTCCTCACACTTTTTCCACTGCACCAGCAGCGATCCCATGTCTACGGTGCAATCATCAAAGAGAGCCTCCATGAGGCGGACACCCATGAGAGACCGCGCCTTCCTGGAGAATGCCTTTGCAGGGTCCGAAAAGAGCCCTTGCTCTCGGGCCCACAGAATCAATCTCTCAAAATCATCCCAGGAAACAGAAACCTGTTTCCACTCCAGGACCCTCCTCCAGAGATCCAAAATGAGGGAATCCTCCTTGAAACCCCCAGAGGTTGCCATTACCCCAAGAACAGCAGGCAAAGCACCAAAGAGAGGGTGACAATAAAACCTCACCGGCAATCTGGACTCTGTGTCTCAGCCTAGGCCGCAGTACACGCCGGCAGTCACCAGATGTCACTACAGGACATGAAAGAACGCAAGCTCACATCGTTGTTCTCAAGGTGAAGGAAAAAAGGGGAAGTGTATTTTCTGACTCCAACATTTACAGTTTTCCAAAAGTGACAACGGATTGAAGGGTGACAGTGACACCTCTCCAATGACACTGGTCAAACCAACAGTCCATTAACTCTTGTCTCCTCCACAAAGGAATGCAAAACAATGAGTTATTTCCAGAAAGTGTGTGAGAAAGTTCCATACAAGAATGTCAACATCAGAAGGCTTAGAAAATCTTAACAAACCAGGGTGACACCCCTGCAGCTCTACAGGCTGGGGACAGAGTGGCTGGACAGCAGCCAGGCAGAAAGGGACCTGCAGTGACTGATGAACAGCAGGCTGGACATGAGGCAGCAGTGTGCCCAGGTGGCCAAGAAGGCCAATGGCTCCTGGCCTAGATCAGGAATGGTGTGGCCAGCAGGAGCAGGGCAGGGATTCTTCCCCTGTGCTCAGCACTTGTTGGGCAGCACCTCAAGTGCTGTGTCCAGTTCTGGGCCCTCAATTTAGGAAGGACTTGGAGGGGCTGGAGCATGTCCAGAGAAAGGCAACAAGGCTGCTGAGGGGTCTGGAACACAAGTGCTGTGAGGAGCAGCTGAGGGAGATGGGGTTGTTTATCCTGGAGAAGAGGAGGCTCAGGAGAGACAAGACAGTGTCAGGGCACAGGTTGGACTTGATCTCAAAGG
This sequence comes from Zonotrichia leucophrys gambelii, assembly GCF_028769735.1. Taxonomy (NCBI): domain Eukaryota; kingdom Metazoa; phylum Chordata; class Aves; order Passeriformes; family Passerellidae; genus Zonotrichia; species Zonotrichia leucophrys. The sequence goes on from NW_026992918.1 coordinate 2,073, forward strand.
ACTTTTCCAACCTTGCTGATTCTGGGATTCTCTCAAACCACCCTTGCAGCAGTTGCACAATGAGCTCTGGGCCTCCTCTGCAGAAGCTCCAGCAGCCCAGGTCCCTCAGGTTCTCCTGCCAGGCCCAAAGCCCATCCTGTCAGTCCTGCAGAGCCTCTGCAGCTCCTCCTCATTGCCCAGAACAGGGAGCCCCACAGCCCTGGCTCTGAGCAACAGCATCTGCAGTGGGACAGGAAACTCCCAGCTGATGGGAACAAACTTTTTGGCTAACTGCAGAGGCCAGGACAAAGCTGAGTGGTTTCCCTGGTGTCGCCGAGTCCTTGCTGGCCCCAGGGGTAGATGTCATTTGTGCTCACTGATGTTTATCTCCCCATACCCACTGCTAGAGGCTGCTCATGGGGCTTTTCTGTGCTGAGCATTGGCCTGGGTGTGTTCTTGAGAGAGCCTGGGCAAGGAGCCTGGAGCCCCCAGGGCCTGGGCTGAGGCATCAGCGCTGCCCCAGCAGTGCCCATGGCCTGTCCCTGCTGCAGCCCCAGCACTGCCACCCCCAGGGCTGTGCCCGGCCCCGAGAGCACTCAGGCCCTGCAGCAACACCAGGGCCACCAGGGCAGCGGGGCAGGGCCACGGCAGCAGCACTGGCAACACCAAGTGCTGCTGCTGCTGGGCACAGCTGCTGGGCCAGCCCTGATCTGCCCCCAGCTCTGCACACAGACATTGCTGCTGCAGCTCCAGAGAAAGCAACAAAAGATCAGAAACGTTCTGCAGTTTTCTGTAGAAAACTTTGTTGGGAGAGGTCATAATTTCATTTAAAGGCACCAAGAGTGCAGCCCCTCATTGACACAATCTGTGGCTACAGGGAAGGTGGAGAGAAACAAAATGATCAATTGCACAAACAATGACCTTTCTTTGTGACAATAAGAAAAAGTAAAACAAAAGTAAAGAAAGTCTATAATGAAGCCAAGAAGAAGTATCAAATATTACTTTTATTATAAGTGATTTGCAAACACTGGCCAGCAGTTTAATGTTTCTGAAACCATCCAGTCATCAGTGTCCACACTTCAGCCTTGAGGTCCTGGTTCCTCAGGCTGTAGATGAGGGGGTTCAAGGCTGGAGGCACCACTGAGTACAGAACTGATAGTGCCAGATCCAAGGATGGGGAGGAGATGGAGGGAGGCTTCAGGTAGGAAACTGTGGCAGTGCTGAGGAACAGGGAGAGCACGGAAAGGTGAGGGAGGCAGGTGGAAAAGGCTTTGCGCCGTCCCTGCTCAGAGGGGATCCTTAGCACAGCCCTGAAGATTTGCACATAGGAGAAAACAATGAACAGAGAACAGCCAAAAACAAAACAGGCACCAACAGCAAGAAGCCCAAGTTCCCTCAGGTAGGATTTGGAGCAGGAGAGTTTGAGGATCTGGGGGATTTCACAGAAGAACTGGCCCAGGGCATTGCCATGGCACAGGGGAAGGGAAAATGTATTGGCCGTGTGGAGCACTGAATGGAAAAAGGCACAGGCCCAGGCAGCTGCTGCCATGTGGGCACAAGCTCTGCTGCCCAGGAGGGTCCCGTAGTGCAGGGGTTTGCAGATGGACACGTAGCGGTCATAGCACATGATGGTCAGGAGGGAAAGCTGTGCTGCGATAAAGAAGACCAAAAAAAATAGCTGTGCAGCACATCCTGTGTAGGAGATGTTCCTGGTGTCCCAGAGGGAATTGTGCATGGCTTTGGGGACAGTGGTGCAGATGGAGCCCAGGTCAGTGAGGGCCAGGTTGAGCAGGAAGAAGAACATGGGCGTGTGCAGGTGGTGGCTGCAGGCTATGGCGCTGATGATGAGGCCGTTGCCCAGGAGGGCAGCCAGGGAGATGCCCAGCAAGAGGCAGAAGTGCAGGAGCTGCAGCTGCCGTGTGTCTGCCAATGCCAGCAGGAGGAAGTGCCTGATGGAGCTGCTGTTGGACATTTGCTGGGGGTAGGCATGGGGATCTGTTCATGGAGAAAAAGATAGTGAAGAATTAGGGGAGACACGTGTATCCAAAATCAAATCCAGTTCCCATACATCCTCCTCTGTAACACACATTGACACATTTCTGTGTCCAAGAGTTCTGAGATTTTCTTTATAAGCTCCCCCCTTATCTCCTCTGCTATTCTTGGATATCAGAAATCCTCAGTATTTCTGCTGCTGTTGGGGAAAACCGTGCAAGTTCTGTGAGGCAAAAGGATGAGTGGAGAGTGAGGGGAGATGGTCTGTTCATCTGACCTGTTCAGAGTTTCTCTGGGTTTTAAACTTTCTCAGCTGGAGGGTGATCACCTTCCCATGCTTCCCCTAAAAACCCCCAAGTACTGCTGAGAGCAGATGGATCCCCCACTGCCCAGCTCCACATTTGTAGCCAAGGACTCATGTTCCTCATTCCACCAACCCAGCAGCATTTTCAGTGTCACAACACTTGTGCCTTTCCCCATGGATCTTGTCACTCAGAGATGCTCTAGAACAGGTTTGCACCCTGGATTGAAGCTCCCAGTCTGGACTGAAATCTCACGGAGACTTCCAAGTGTCCTTATGATGGCATTGGATTGAGGGAGATGCAGCTCCTTCCCTGGCTGCACTGACAGCATTGCCCAGACCTGGGCACTGGGGACAGCGTCACCCTGAGCCAGCTGTGCCCCCTGCCAGAGCCCCCAGGGCCGGGCAGCTGCTCCCAGCCCTGTGCTCTGCAGAGGGAACTGGGCCCGGGGCTGCAGAGCTGCCCCACGGCTCTGCTGCAGCTCTGCCTGCACAGGAGGGGCTGCACGCCTTGGAGCCCCGGCCCTGAGGGCAGAGGCTGGGCTGGGGCACAGGAGGGAGGGGGCTTGTTCAGAGGGAGGGGCTGCACTGGAGGGGATCCTGTGGGCATCTCTAAACTCCCCCTGCCACAGCATTGCTGGGTTTTGTTTTCTCTCCTTGCCTGATCTTTTCTCTGCTTTTGCAGATTTTCCTCCTGCAAGAGTTTCCCTGTGCCTGATCTTTCTGTGCCAGCATTCACAGACCCCAAATCTCTGTGCACTCTCCTTGGTCCTACAGAACCCTGCCTGTGTGCAAGGCACTGGCTGGGGGCACGTTCTCTTTGCAGCTTGGAGAAAGGACAGCTCAGCCTGAGCCTGATGGCTCCAGCAAAGGTGATGCTGGTGCTGTCCATGGGCAGAGAAGCTGAAAGCACATTGCGGATCTTTTGTGAACCTAGTAATCACTTAAATGAACAGTTCAGATTTCTCAAGCCTTTGTCAGAACTCATAATTATTAATTCATACTCAAACTTTAATATTTATCCCCCTCTCCCTGCAAATCTCCAGTAGTAGGAAACTGAATATAAAGTCTTAGGAGAGTTCCTCATTTTTAAAAAAAACTTGTCTTGGAAATATTCTATGACTGATCAGAAGCCCTCAGCATGTCAGAGCTTCATGAGCATTTCACCTCCCCTGCACCAGAAATACTCAGAGTTGTACTCACAGAGTCTGTAGGCATTGGGATATTCCAGCTTTAGGAGATGGCTCCAGGAGCTGCAGCCAGGGGTTCCTGTGCCAAGGGCTGGCTTTGATTCTGCCCCAGGCACTTCTCAGCACCTTCCCAGCCTTGACTGATTGAAGCTCTCTGTGCCTCTGTGCTGTGCCCCGGGTGGCTGCAGGCAGTGCCCCAGCCCTGCTAGGCTGGCAGAAAAGCTACTCGTCAAGAGAAACCTGCTTTTGAAGCTCTTCTTGGTTACCAGGAGCTGCCTTTGTGCCAGCAGCCCAGCCCAGCTCAGCAGCACAGACACAGCATAAGGACTTTAATGAGCCTCTGGGGCTTTGTGCTCAGGCCTTGAACATGAGTCCCTGAGAGGGAGCTGAAGAAACTTCTCCAGAACTGCAAGGCAGAATCCAACTCCAAAGTTTCTTGGACTTTTAATGGGTCCCACTGAGGCATACAACTGAAGAAGTGTCCCCAGGCCCCAGGCAGAGCAGAGAACTGGAGGCAGTGATGACAGGTGGGGACAAAGAAAAGCCAAGTCTTGGTGCCATGGGCCACAGCAGAGCCTGTGCCACCAATGGCTGCGAGGAGACACCTTGTCCTGAGGCCCTAGGGCCTCCTGGCACAGCCCCAGCCAGGCTGGGCACTGTCAGCCCCTTGTCCTGCCCTCAGCATCCCCCCCTAGCCCACATCCCAGTGGCCTCAAGGATGTGCTGGAATGAGTCCCTGGGGAGCCTTGCTCAGGAATGGCCCTGGGGGCTCCTTCATGCTCCCAGGGACTGCAGGATTTTTGAAGGACTTTGGGTTTTGTTTTTTCCTTGGAGTCTCTGAGAGGTTTGTGCAATCATGGCCTCCAATTATCTGCTTTAACTAGTCCCTGGAGAGGCTTTGTCAGTAGCAACACTCAGTTGGGGCTCATTAATGCTTCAAGTTACTTCAGTTATTTTAAGGTACTTGTTTCCCTTTTGATACAGACTCTGTGAGAAAGACTGTGCACTCAGAGCCTACAATTATCTTCTTTAAATAGTCCCTTGAGAGCTTTTATCAGAAATGACACTCACTGGGCTCATTATTGCTTCAGGGTACTTCAGTTATTTTAAGGTACCTGGTGTTTCACTTTTGATACAGACTCTGTGTGTGGTTTGTGCAATCATGGCCCCAATTATCTGCTTTAACGAGTCCCTCGAGAGCTTTGTACTGACACTCAGTGAGGCTCATTAATACTTTGAGATACTCAAGGTTTTTAAGGTACTTTGAATTTTTCTTTCTACACTGAATCTCTTAGAGGTTTTTGGTGCTATCCTGGTCTCCAGTTCTCTCTTCCATGGAGTCCATTAGGACCCTGTGTTTGGTAATCACATCAGTGAGATCCATTCATGCTTTGAGACACTTTGAGTTTTACCTCTGACTTTGACTCCTGAAAGGTTTGTGCAATCTCCTCTCAGGCCCTGATGTTCAAGGGCTCAGCTCCAAATGCACCACAGGGCTCATTAGGATCAAGGAAATCCTTACAAACCATGGCTCTGCCTTGGTTTCCCTCTGGTCTGGAGTAGTTCTTTAGGAAGTTTTCCTTTTACAGTTATGGAGAAATATTTCAAAGAACTTCTAAGCAGTATGTATTCCTATCCTAAAGGGTGTCTTTTATTCCTTTTCCTATTATTCAAGAGGTGGTTGCAGCATTCTGTGATTGATATTGATCCATGGTCTCTCCTAAGGAGGTCTGCCCAGGTAAGAGAAGTTGTACCTTGAGAGCTGACCCAGTGTGGACAACCTTGCCCTCATTCTCCAAGCGCATGTGAGAAACTATTTTTACTTTCAAAAATTTAAATGGTTTATTAAAACCTTAACAAAATACAAAAGAAGACTGAATAAAGAAAAGAATAGAGCAACGGGAACAATAGATTCAGTCACCATGTGCTTATCTACAAAATGGATGCTCTGTCTTTTACACCTCTTGCCCCTTGTTGGAGATTTTTTCAGAAATGACTTAGAAGGCAGCTGTGAGGAGCAAATTCTCACAGCCTGTTTCTGTAAACAGTAGAAGTTCTCAGGTTGTTTTTAATTACAAGTGAAAGTGACAAACATGAAAGCCTTGAGAACCTTGCATACCAGAGTTCTCAGGCAGCTTTCTTATAACAAGTAGATATTCTATCTTTAGCTGTTTTAGGAAAGTAAAAGTAAGTTTTGAGAACACAAATCTTGGTATTGGAAACAAAAGGAGGGGTTGGTGTGTTATCTCTGACCTATTGTGAGCTCGGGTTTTGCAATATGCATGAAATTAATTAACACAGTTATAAAAAGTGACTGATTGAGTCAACAAACAGAGTCGATGCTGATCAAAGATGAGTCGTCTCCCTCCACTTCAATATATGGTGACCTCCTCGACGTGATATTGCGACACCACGAGAAGTTGGAGTAACGGGTCGGGTTCCGTGTCCGAAGCAGCAGCCGGGACAAGTAGCAGCTGGGACAGCAGAAGCGTGCAGAAAAAAAAGCAGAAGAAAAGACGCCAAGACACCCCGTGCTCCAGGTGTCCGTAACAGACGAGCCTGGCCGAAACGTGCGGCTGAGACCTTGAGGAGCTGCAAAAAAGCGTGCTTTCAATTTAGAGGTAATGGAAAGGCAAGCCGCATATGATCTTTTTATTGCTTTTTTACAGACAAGACAGATTAAGGGGATGAATTTGCAAAAGGATTTAACAGGACTTTGGACTGACGGCTATGCTAGAGGGGTTTTCCTTAAACTCCATACAGTTTACGAGTTAACGGGACGGCGTGAATTCGGTGAATTGTTATGGGAAGCTGCTTTGGAGAGTGATAAAATTGTCAAGACGCTGAGCAAGCCATGGGGGAGGGGAGCAGCTGTGGCGAGCGACCGCCTGAAGTGCTGCGCTGTAGCGGCGATAGCAGAGGCAGCGGCAGGGAGAGCCGCACCGCGCGGCGGGAACTGAGCTGCCGCCACAGGGGAAGCCGAGCTGAGCCACGGCCGCCCGGCCCGGCCCACTGTTGGCACCAGTGATGATGACGGTCTTGCCCTGCATGAAGCCCCTGGGCCGCGCCGCGCCGCGCCCCGCAGCCAGCGCCGGCAGCACCGCGGCCATGCCAGGCCTGGCCCTGGCAGGAGCCGAGCCGAGCCACCGCCGCACCGCGGGACCGGAGGTTTTTTCGCCCACTCTGACACCACAGGGAGCCTAGCAGCCGCGGGGGGAGCGACCCAACCAGCAGTAGCTGCAGCGGAGTCAGCCTGCCGGCGAGTTGACAAAGAGTCCAGCGCGGGGGGGTCGGTCCCGTCCGACACACGCCGCGGGAGCAAATAAACTCTTGGTGGCTCTGCTCTAAAATGGACAAATATCTGTTGGTTTTCTTGAATGTACCTGTACTTTATTTAAGCCAGTTAAATATGTTACCTTGGTTTATATATATTTCATACTTATTCTCATAAGCTTTGGTTTTTTCCTCTCCTGCTCAGACATGTGAAAACTCCTCTTATACACAGAAGAGGTAGACTGCAAACTAGTAGTAGGCTGGGAGGGAGAGGACTGCTGCTGTTCTGAGGTGGTTGTTTTAGCTTGTTGATTGAAAACTTAGATCTGCAGCTTTGTGGTTTACCAAGAAATACCAGGACTCTCTCTTCTGCCCCTTTTCAGCAGTGTTAGTAATTCAGTGATACAGGTTAGTAACCAGCTTAGGGTGAGGCTGAGAAGGATGGTCACACTTTTTACATTTCCTTGCTGCTACAAACGGAGCCTTAGCTGTGAGGGGCCCAGGGCTGGAGTGCACTGGGCTCAGGCTTCTGGGCTCTCTCTCTCCTGTCTGTGCAGTTGCTGTTCTTGCCATGTCTGTGCTTGGCTGCAGGTGAACCTGAGCCTAAAATGGAAACTTGCAGTAGCTTAGGCTGCTTCAGCTTCCTTCTCTTAACTTTTAGGTACCCTTTTTTTTGAGTTTCAGAACACTTCAAGTATCCACTCTCCAATAATAATAGTTTCAAGAGGTTTTGCATTTCAAAGTGCAGACAGATTTCTCTATCAAGCTTTAGTTTGATCCTAAATGCTGCTTTTAGAGATTTTAAACAGTGTTTTGTTCCAGTGGTATGCAATGTGGCTTTGCTGTTCCCTAAGAGAGAATGTATTTTATATAGCCTTCTTAATAGACTTGTGGAGTCAAAAGTAAATACGCACAATGAGAAAAGAACTTAGAGGAAGAATTAAGAAATGAAAAGCCTAGTTTTTTAATGACATGGTTTTAGCTCAAGCCCTGAAAGCTAAATTAGGAGTGGTAAAGAAAAATAGTTTTGGTATAGATTAGAAGTTTTATTGAATTACTGATATAGATGGTAATGCATGAACACAAACTTTAAGTAGTATATGTGTCTCAAAGATTTAAGCTGAAAAATGTCTATTTTGCACAAGGAAAACATCTGTTGATGTATTTCCTCAAAGACGCCCTCTATAGAATTGCTATATAATTATTTTTAAATAAGAATTGTTTCCTTTCTTTGAATCCAAAGGAAATGTTTGTTTTTTAAAGTGGTGCTTCCTACTCCAAAGCCACTTTAGAAGGCATAATAATAATATAAATAAAATAATAAAATATTAAATAAGTAATAAAATAAAATAATGATAAATAATAAATTTAAAAATAATAAAAATAATAATAAAATATGAAATAAACAAAAAAACAAAATAATTATAAATAATAAAATGAATAAAAATAATAATAAATTAAAATAATAATAAAAATATGAAATAAAAAAATTTGAAATAATTGATAATTTCAAATTTTAGTTAATAAAAGCATGGTTTTTAAAAGCATGTGATTAACAAAAACATATAGCATTTGGTATTCATTTTGGGATATCACTTGCTTTCTAACATGATTGCCGGCAAACAAACTTTTGTTGACCAAAAATTTTCTGTTAAGATTAAAATTATATTCAGTTATGTAGAATTTTAAGTCAATTAAGTTTTGTTAAGTAAAAATATTTAAAAGTTTAAGTATTTTAAGTCTAAATGCTATTTAGTTTAAGTAATGTTAGATAGATTTATGCTTTTATGATAGGCATTTATTTTATGACCTGTGTGCAAAGTGTTGTTGTGAACATTAGAGAGACTCTAGTTGAAAGAGACAATTAGGAGCATTTGTGAGTAGAGTTGTTTCTGTTTAAAATATATCTGCTATTTGAGAATAGAAAACAAACTTCCTTTAGCTTATTTTTATGAATTATATTAACACACCTGAGTTTTGTTTAAGCTTTATAGCACATGGAATTCTTTTTTGTATCTGTTGTATAGCATATCTTATAATTAGTGATAGCCTTTTTGGTTTGTTTCCCTAGCTTAGATCCCTTGTAAGAGAGAAACCTTGCTAGCTGAGAATATTGCTTATAGTGTAATAATTGTTAGAATTGCCTATTTTTGTGTTGCAAAGAGTGTGACACAGCCCATAGAACTTTTCTGATTCTTGTTTAAGTTTTATTAGAGTTAATTGATTTTACATATAAGTTTTGTTGATCTTAAAATAAGTCTGTTAAGTTTAAATATTTTAAGTGTTTTAAATGCATGCTAATTTTTCACTACTCCAAATCAACCAAGGACTGAGGATCTCCCAGCTGATGCCATTTGAGCCAAATGATTAAAGGACTACAGTCTGTAAAACGGATTTTGAACTTTTCTGAGAAACCCCAGAAAAGGGGTGGATGTGAAAATCTCAAGAACAGAAGGGATCATTTTCAGACTCGCCGTTTGCCTCCTCTCCAGGTGCACATGAGGGAGGACAGCTGACAGACTTTTAACCCTTTGGGGTAAAAGCCATTGCTCAGACCATGGCTGGGGGACCTTATAGAGATACTGAGTGTGTGCTTTTGAATGCTTTTGCTTATTTTGCTTTGTATTTCTGGTTGTATTCAAAATAGGGTTGGTAGGATGATAGAGAAAACTTGGCAACTCCTTTCTCAAAAAGAAAGAAACGGGGGAAGTGTGGAGAGCCTGTTTCAAGCACAGCTTAAAGAAAGAGGCCGTGAAGGTATTCAGCTAAGGGAAAAGCAGCCTTTCCCAGGCTTGATCCTGTAAATAATTAGGTTCTCAGCCACCTTTTATATAAACAACGAGATTCTCAGACCGTTCTGTCCTTGGCTGCTACTGGGAACAGATGGCCGGTCTGGGAACAGATATGAAGGTTTTGAGAACTTTTCATATTATGGTGTGAACACTGATCTTGGTTTCAGTAAACTAATTTCAGGTATTGTAAACAAAAGGAGGAGCTGAAGTTTTCTCTACAGCCTATCAGAAGCTCAGATTTTGCAATATGCATGAAGTGAATTAACACTGTTATAAAAAGTTCCTAGTTGTTTAATAAATCGGAGTCAGATGCTAAATCAACAAAGGTGGTCGCTCCCTTCACTTCAACAAGGAAATAGTTGGCTTCTGATTGTGATGGCGTGGATTATAACATCTGTATTGTCTCACACTTCTCATAAGACTGAAAATTGAATAAAAGTTTTTAAAACACCTCTCAGTTGCCCCATCTATAGGTCAAGAAAAGAGTATTATCCAACACACTGACACACCTTTGCCTCAAGCATAGCCCTGCCTGGAACAAACACACTGAAAGGTTTTCCCTTTGGCCCATGTCTCAAAACATCAGGTCTCCTGTTTGACAACTCAGGTTGGTTTGGTGTCAAGGAGTTCCCTCAGAAATACTGGGTTTGTCTTCCTCTGTGCCTTCCCCTCAGCAGCCTTGGCAATGCTCCTGTGTGAAGCCATCTGTCTCACACAGTTTGAGACAACTTCAAACAGGATATTGTGCAATAAATTGTTTCCTCTAAAGTGTTCCAACAACCCCTTTCCAGCAATAGGAAATTATTACTGAATAGATGAAAGTGGAAAACCCCCAACAGTTTATTACCAAACAGAATCCCCCCATGACACGCATTCCAAGAAGGCGCCGGGGTCTCTCTCGGAAGAACAAGAGGCTGTCACGGAGCAGTTCCAGCAGCTGATGGAAGCTCTGTGGCTCGTCTGGCGTCGGCTTTCTCCCATGGCAGAGCTCCATGGAGCGGGCAGGGCAGTGAAGCAGCTGGGCTGGAGCCCCTCGCTGCCTTTTCTCCCCGGCGTGGCTCAGCTCACAGACTCTCGGGCTGGGAGCGGGGCCGCTCCGCTCCTGCCAGCACCGTGTCCCTGGGCTTGGACAAACAGTTTCCTGCCAGGAGAGCCCTGCACACTGCTCCACAGATCTTTCATAAAGGCCCAGACCAACTCCAAACACTCTGTCTGCTGCAGCTTTTCACAAAGGGCTGCAGCAATCCAGGACAGCTGCAAGTGAGTGTCGGAAGGCTCTTGTCTTGTTCCTGACAGCAGAATTCTTGATGATCTGATGCAGTTTTATTCAGATGTAACATGAGAGCTGAGGTTTTTTGTTAAAATATTTCATGATGAGTAAAAAGCCTTGAGAGCATGAGGTACAGGACTGATGTGTGAAAGCATGAGCATATCCTCCAAAGTGGCCAGTTTAATTGTCCATTTTATTACTCTTGTATTTACTCCACACTAATAAGGAAAACCAAGCTTTGCTTGGAGGCAAAACAGGCATGGAATACACTACAGTCCCTCGCAGGCTCAGCAGGACTGGCAGTGACACAGCAGGCAGTCTGATTCATTGTGAACCACTACAGAGCTACATCCCAATCTGCTTTAATTAGCGTGGTATTATTAAGAGCTCCTTTTCTGCATGAGACACAAAAAGGAGATCCCAAATGATCTTCATGCAAGCATGCAGTAAAGAACTGCTCCTGCTATCCTAAGGAAGCATTTGCTTTGGCAATTACACTCTTTCCATTCATCTTTTCATGCAGACACCTCAAGTTTTCCCCTACACCCCTGCAAGGCTGGCAGTCGCTGTTTCCCATTTCCTGTTCTTCCCTAGAGATGGTGCAGTGGCTGCTTTGAAACAAAAAGCCCTGAGATCTGGACAGCTTGAAGGAGCATGAAATGCTGATTAAGTGCTCATATTGGTAACACCGAGGTCTGCACTGCCCAGTCCTCTGCAGCATCAGAAGCAGGACGATGCATCATTCCTGTTGGTGGATGTTCATGTTTCTGGTGTGCAAGAGCAATGACTTTGAGGAGGGACAAAAATGCCCCTCTTCAAACAGTGGGTGTGCAAGGAGATGTGAAGTTTCACAGCCTTTTCTAGGATATTTTAGAAAGATCTAAGAGAATATTGTGGCATGGATAGGTCATTAATTTTGTCTCCAGAGGAATCCTCAAAGGGCACATTCACGCTGCTGCTGATGGCAACCCCATAAACTCATGGACCAGTTTTCCCTGCAACGTGCCACCCTGCCTGGGCTTTACTAGGCCAGGACTAGACCCAGAGCCAAGCAAACACATGCAGCCAGGTGACATTTTGTAACATCAGAAGCTGGCTACCATGAGGACTTTGCTGCCAAAAGGTGACAGTTTGCACCGGGCCCAGAAGTGTTTTTCCCTAAGGCAAAGCAAACTGAAATGTGACGTTTAAAAGCTTCAAATGACTATGAAAGGAAACTGCAGAATAATTTCTGGAAGGGCAGCATTGTCAATGATCATGCAGCCTACCAACAGCTGGAGCTGAATCCAGAATTGCTTCTTCCAGCTGTGCAGGAATTCATTCCACTGGCAAGCACTGGTCCATGGGAACAAATGATCCCCTAGCTCTGGGCTGAATGGCACCCAGGCTGCAGTGCAGATTGGAGGAACCCTTGTCACTTGTTATTGGCCTCCCAGTGCACTCATCCTTCTGCAAACAAGGTGCAAACAACACAGCTGCACTGCTGTCCCCGGTAAATATACATAGAGGTGACTTTGCCAAAGCAGTGCATCATTTCCCAGTGAAATACATGACCTCTTCTCACCTATGGAATTGTGATTGAAGACACCTGTGAGCCAGATCTGTGGGAGATTGCAAAGGAGCAAAGCTTTGGGATTTGGGCACAATTCTCTTGGTTTCTTTGCTCAGGCCTTTGGTGATCACAGAACACACCTAGGTAGAAAATCTTTGACTAGACAGGATCTTTTGGATCCATTGTCCCTCAAACAGGTCAATGGTGACCCTGTTGTAATGCCAAGTAACAAAGAGCAGCACAAATGACACAAAGAAAACATGGCCAAAGAGGAAGAGGAGAGGCCCAATGAAGAAAGGATGTGGTGAGACACTGGCACATTGAGTGAGCTGCACTCCCATAATCCCTAGGCTAGCAGGTCCTGGTCTCACATTCTCCTCTTGGTTTATTTAAATTTTATTTATTTATTTACTTTTTTCATCATCAAAATATAATATATAGAATTAAAAATATGTCATCAAAACTTAAAGACAGAATCAAAAGACATTAATTCAAAACCACATCTAAAGATCAGAACATATGTACAGCTGTAACTATGAAGCCTAACACATCAATCATATTCTTCAAACACTCTCCATACAGGCGGCAGCTTCTTCCTGAGCTGGGAGGAAAGAGAGCTCTTCTGGATGGGAGACGAGGACTTTGTGGGTGAGAGAACATTGGAAGTGTCCAGAGAAAACTTCTTGGGAAGACTGTAACCACTCAGATCTGCAAAATGGAGACACAAAGTTTAACAGAGACCACCATGTAAACCTAAAGCAGCTGCAGCTCCATATTTCATGGGACACCTTTCCTGCAAACTTCTAAACAGCTGCACAGGGAAACATGCTCCTGCTGGCAGACACTGAGGCAGGCCGGGGCACAACCCTGAGCCACTTGCCCAGAGCTGGCACAGGCACAGCCTGGCCTCTGGGCTGCCCTGGGACAGCAGGGAGCCCAGAGCCCTGTGCTCCCCAGGAATGGCTCAGCTGCACATGCACCCTCCTGCTCCTCTGCCTCCCCACAGCTCAGCAGCCCTACAGCTCCAGGGGCACTGGCAGCAGCACAGCTCATTGCAGGGGCATGTGCAGGGCACAGCTGTTCCCTGGCAATGTGCACAGCCTCTCTGGGCTGCCACAAGACCCTTCCTGCCAGCAGAGATTGGCCCAGCTCCCCCTCACCTCTGTGTGAGGCTGAGCCATGACTGCCTTCACCTTGTCCTCCATCTGGAGCTGCTTCAGGCCCCCCATGCCATGACTAGGAAGGGCAATGGAGAGAGTGGGGGCAGATGCACACCCTTCCTTAGGATTTTGTCATTTTTGGCACAGCTCAAAAGGCAAATCCAGAGGTGTCCAACTCAGCGCTTCCTCAGCTTTCTGGAGAACATCTCGCCTTCACCAGCCCAACATTTTGGAGAGGTTTTCCCGCACATGTGGAGGCTTGCTGGCAGCACATTCCTTCAGCTGGGTGCCCATCACCTTGCAGAGGGCAGAGGCCAGCTTGGTGGCCACGGTGCGGACGTTGGCGCTCGGCACAGGCAGCGCCTTGTTCCCCAGGCAGGACCAGAGCACGGGCAGGGCGTCGCGCTGGGCGACTTCAGGGCTCCTGGCATGAACCCCCTGCACAAGCACTGCCGGGACAGAGACACAGCTCCTTACCCACCAGCCTCACTGCAAACAAGGATCTGCCTCTGCTTCTGCTTCTTGCCAGCCTCTCTGGCCAAGAGCAGCAAAATAGCAACCAGAGCCCCTTGGTCCAGAAACGGGCAAAGCAGCTGAGCATCCTGGAAACAGAACCACCAACCCCTCTGCACTAATTGCTCCAACCAGAGCCTTGTCCCTGTGGAAGACTTCCTACCTTTACTAAATTATTTCACAATCTCTGCATGAACAATGAATTAAATGTCCAGCTGCCTTTTATTTCCATTAAGAAGTTGTCTAAACCCACACTGAGGATTTGGAAATGCACCATAGAGAGGAAATGGAGAGATTTCTAATAAAAGGGATGATTCCATTTTTGTAACTTTGATGCCAAGTGCCAAATGTCTAATCTGGCTCTTCCCTGTGCTCAGGGGCACACAGCAAAGGGCAGGATTAGAGCACACCTCAAAACTCCAGCCCACCAGAGATGGCTGCTGCCTGACAGCCAAATGAGAAACATCAGTGACCAGCTGGTGTCTTTGGCAGAATGCTTTTGGGGCTTCCAACAATGAGCTGTTTCAAACCTCAGGGCGTCTTAGATAATTACCCAGACCCCATTGCCTTGGCATTTGGGCATCTCCACATTTTATTGCCATTTCCACTCCCAATGTTGATGGCATTTTTTCTTATAATGTCCACTACAATAGGGGCATAGAGAAAGAAAAATGCTACACAGGGGACTGAAATGTAACCAAACCACCAGTGTTTTCTCATATTATCTCTGAAATATCTCTGCCCGTTTTCTGAACTGAACTGTAGCAAACACAGGCAAAAAGTTACTACCAACAGGCTTCTTGCATGGCAGATTTGGCTGAGAGATCAAAACCTGAAATGCTCAGGAGACCATTCTTATTTTCTGATCAGACAAAATGTTATCTAGCAGCCATTTAATATAATGTGGTGGAAGAGACTTCATTTTCTCTATGCTGTTAATCCACCAGCAGTCATCAACATTGAAACAGCTCCTGCAAGTACCAAAACCAATTCTGCTAAGCAGGAAAGGGGTATGGTATCCATTTTAAA
The DNA here is from genome assembly GCF_028769735.1 of Zonotrichia leucophrys gambelii. Taxonomy (NCBI): domain Eukaryota; kingdom Metazoa; phylum Chordata; class Aves; order Passeriformes; family Passerellidae; genus Zonotrichia; species Zonotrichia leucophrys. Next base: position 17,124 of record NW_026992918.1, read on the forward strand.
ATGGGAATTCATTTGAGTTTAAATGCAATTAAAGACATCAGCGACTACTGAACGTGAGGAACAGCTGTCTGTTCCTACTAAATCTCAGAGAGAACATCTGCTTTTTCTAAAGTAGTCCTAATTTATGGTTAATTCCTTTGTTTGAAAAAGAGATAAAAAGAACTGCTAAACTAAATTCCCTATTGCTGGAGATCTACATAATTCAAGTGCTCTTTAAAGGGCCTTTGACATTCCCAATTGCTGAACATGCCCTTTTGAGATTCCTAATGAAGACACAAAGTGTATTAAACCTTGCATTCAAAGATGTTGGCATAATTAGCAGTGGATTTAGCCCCAGTTAAAGCAAGGCTATCAATCGTCTTCTCTGCTATATATTGAGATTATCATGTTTCCATTCCTTGGCTATTGCTGACATAGCAAGCTCCTCTGAGGAATCAATTATTAGCTGCATTTGTAGCATTTTGGACAGCGCTGAAACGGGCAGACACTGTTTGCACACCCTGAAAGGCTCAGTCCTGTTGCTGTGTGTTGCAATGTCCTGTTTTAAACTTCCGGTCCCTTCCCAGGTGTGCCTATCCCTCTCTCCCTGCCCCCTCGCCCCTCGCTGAGTGTGCCCTGTCAATCAGGCTAACATACCAGCAAGGCGTCGTGTGATTGGTCCCTCAGGCCTGGGGGACATTGGCCCGTATAGGTGTCCCTAGTCCCTTGAGACCCTGCCCCTTCACCTGGTTGGTGGCTCACCTGTCCCCTCCCCTTCCCCTGCCCTGAGCTTAAAAGGTTAATCAGACCATGCGGCCGGTATTCTGTTAGCAGCAGTTGCCCGGTGCAGACATCTCTGTAACCATGGAATAAACCTCTGGCAACCCTCCAGCAGAATCCTCCCTTTCTTATCTTCACCATTGCCAGAAGCTCTCTCTCCTGAGGTAAACGGAGTCCTGACAAGCCTGGACTTGCGCCTGTGCCCCGCTGCACTCTCCACCAGCCAAGGTATCTCTGGGGTAAAACACCACAGTGCTGCCTTTGGCCCAGCAGCGAGGGTCAGAACTGGCCCAGGCACCATCTAACTGGTTATATTGGGATTCATATTCCAATAGGTCCAGTGTCCCCTGGCACTGGGAAGCGCCTGGGAAGCCATAGGTGGATTTGGAGCACTGGGAGGGGGAAAGAAGGGGAGCACTTGGTGGCCTGTGCAGCCTCCCTGACTCGTGGTCATCACCCCAGGCAGGATGGGCCACCATGGAAGCCATGGGATGGGGACTTCCAGTGTCCCCCAGTGTCATAGCACATTCCCATGGATGTCACTGGTGTCCTGCAGTCACCCATGTAGTCCTGGCAGCTCTGCATGTGTCACCTGGGGGTCCTTGGGGGACACAGTAAGAGACACCTGGCTTGGGGTGACACCCATGGGTGACATGTCCATGTCCCCACCCATCCCCCATACTCACCCCCTGCCCCCTCATGTCCAGCCCCTCCCCCACCTCCAGGGGATAAGGGGGTTCTGGGGGGGGGCCTGTGAGGATAAGGGGAGGTCTGAGGGGTGTCTGGGGAGGGGGTCAAGGAGAGCCATGGCTTGAGCTCCCCACTGACCTGTCCTGGGATTTCCTGAGAGCTGCAAGAAAACAAGGATGGGGTGATCTTGGGATCCCCTGGGCCCCAACCACACCTGGGACCTTTCAATGCCCACTGGACCCCTGAGCCTCCAGCAGACACTGATTTCTACTGGACTCCCAGGACCCTGCACCCCAAAGCACCCGTGAGGAGCCCCAGAACACCTGAGCCACCCAGGTACTCCAACCCCCTCTCCAGGAACCCTGAACCCCTGAGCACCCCTCAAGCCTCACGTAACCCCAAGAATGGAATGCAGGGAAGCCTCCAAACTGCTCCAGGATCCCTGAAGAGCTCTCAACATCCCTGCACAACTCTCCAACACCTCCCTAAAAACCCGCAGGAAATCCCAGTGACACCCCAATATTCCTCAATGCCCTTCCTGGGACAGCCCAGGACCCTCCAAAAGCCCCCAAACCTGTGAGCACCCCAAGCAAAGGTCACTGGGGGCTCAGCTTCCTCAAGCTCAGGGGCTTTGAGTGATGCCCCAACGGCCCCTCCAGTGTTCGGGGCTTCCCCCCAGTTCCTGTAGGACCTTGTGCCACCCCCATTGTCACCCACCCTGGCGGAGCCATCAGTGACAGCCTCCAATGACAGCCAGGAGCAGGAGCAGGAACTGGAGGGTCCTGCCGACATTCACAGCCACTGCTGGGGACAGAGGGGACAAATTGAGGTCATCCTGAACTGCAGGAGTCCTGAACACCCTGATGACCCCATGTGACCCCACCTGTGATCCAGGATGAGCCAGGTGTCACCTCCAGTGCCAGCTCAGGGCTGAGTGCCTGGAACACGCAGTGCCCATCCTGTATCAGCTGATTGGTGGCCACACACTGGTAGGTGCCCGAATGTCCCACATCAGTGGCCCTGAGCTCCAGGAGGGGACCCTGGGCCACCTCCTTCCTGTTGTGCAGCCAGGTGAAGGTGACAGGGGCTGAGCCCACCTGCACTAAGCAGCACAGGGTCACGTTGTCACCTGCACGCACCTAGTGGGACAGGAGACCGGGTGTGATGGTGGCATTGGCCACAGGCACTGTGGGGATAGAGATGGTGCTGGCATCGGGCCAGGTGGGATGGGGGTGCCGTGGGTGGGGTCACCCCCAGCCCGAGGGTCCCACTCACCCAGGACGGTGACATTTAGGGGGTCACTCTCAGCCACACTGTCCCCGTCACTGATCCAGCACCAGTACTGGCCGCTGTCATTGTCCTCAACGTGGCACAGCTCCAGGTGGGGGCCGGTGCCCAGCAGTGCCCCTGAGCCCTCCCGGTGCCAGGAGAAGGACACGGGACCTGTCTCTGACCACCGCACAGCTCAGCACCAGGCGGTCCCCAAGTGCAACCTGTTCCACAGGGGGCTGTGCTGACAGGGACACCCCCGAGGGCGGGACCCCTGTGGGAGAGTGGGACACCAGGGGACAGTGAGGGACCCGGGGGGGTGTCAAGGAGGGGCAGGGGAATTCCAGTGAGGGAGAGAGGGTGCAGAGATTGGGGAGGGGGGCTTAGAAAGGAACTCTTAGAGATGATAAGGGGGTCAGGGAGGGAACACCAGGAGAGGGAAATGGGCAACACCAGGAAGGGTACGGGGACCATGGCAGGGAATGGTGAGAGCTGGGCAATGTGCAGAGACCTCAGAGAGGGGTGAAGGGACCCAGACAGGGGTGAAGAGACCCAATATGAGATGGAGGGAAACATGAGCCAGGAATGGGGGGGCCTTAGGAGTGACCTGGGGCAGCGATGGCAGGACACAGAAAATGCACCAGGGAAGGATGAGGGTACCCATGTATGGGCTGGGTGTCCTGAGGAGAGACCCGAGAAAGGATTGGGGGGGGGCAGGGAGGGATCTAGAAAAGGTTGGGTGCCCCAGAGCAGGCATCAGGGAGGGCTGGGAGATGCCAGGCAGTGTGGGGGACATGAGCCATCTGTGGGGGCTCCTCATGCCCATCCTCGCACTCACTGCACACTGTGATGAGGAGCCGGTTGCTGCTCTTCTGCATGGACCCCTCCTGGGAGTGCACCTCACAGCCATAATTCCCCGAGTGGGAGTTCCCCACGGCGGGCACCAGCAGCTGCGGGGACCCCTGTTGGTCCCCCACCACCTGCCTGTCCCGGTAGAACACGTGCAGGAGGGGGGCTCGGGGCCACAGGGGGCTGGGGGTGCTGAGGCAGCTGAGAGTCAGGAGGGACTCCTCAGTGAGCTCGCGGGGACCCTTCAGCACTGGGACCGAGAAGAGCTCTGGGAAGGAGAGGGGAGGTGAGGACTTTGAGTGCACTGGGAAGTGTCTTTGGGGTTGTCAAAATATTGGAGTTCCAGCCGTGTGGGTGCTCACCATGCACTGTCACTGCTGCTGATCGTGACTGCCAGGACCCCACCAAGCCCTCACATCTGTAGCGGCCACTGTGGGGCAGCTGCAGAGGTGAAAGGGACAGCTCAGTCCCCTTTAGGAACATCCCAAGATCCTTCTCGTCCCGGTAAAATTGCACCCTGGTGAGATGGTTGTCCTGCCAGCACTGGCAGCGCAGTGTCAAGGTGTCCCCATCCAGCAGTGCCTGTGCTGGCACCTGCAGCACCAGTGGGTCTGTGGGACAGGAAGGTCACATCTCACTGATGAGACTGGTCTGAGGTGGGTGCCCATAGCACCGGGGACATGTGGGTTCTCTGGGGTGCTGTGGGATGCACTGGGATGTCCCTGTGTGCAGGGCACAGGCTCTTGTCACATGAGGGGTGTGAGGCCATCCATGGAATTGAGCCCACCCTTACCGCTCTGGGGCCCCCATGATCATTCAAGGTCTCCCCTCACCATCTAAGACTGTCAAGGGGGGGCTGCGCCCAGTGCTGGGTCTGTCACATTTGTAGGTGCCACTCTCAGTGACACTGAGGTGGTTCTCTCCCTCCTGCCTCCAGTCTGCCCATCCTTGTACCAGGTGGTGGCACCGGCGGTCCCTGAGCCCTGGCAGTTCAGTGTCACCCGGTCCCACAGCACCGCCGCCTCCAGGGGGCTCTACCAGGAGCTGGGTGGTCTGGGCACCTGTGGGTGACAGGGGACACCAGCCTGCCAGGGCCAGTGTGGGGCTGGGGACAGCGGGGTGGGGACATGGCATCCCCTGAGGACTCACCAGCGAGGCCGAGGGTCTGGGCTGGAAGGGAGAAGGGACAGGGCTCAGTGGGGGTGTCATCATGAGGACAGAGGCACATGGGGTACAGGGTGTGGTGGCTGTCACCCAACTGTCCCCATGGGGACAGATGCTCTTGTGGGAAAGTGTGTGGGTAGTCCCCAAAAGTCTGGACAGGCAGGGGTACATGTCTGTGTCACAGCCACACGTGTACTACATCCCTGTGGCACAGACACCTTGGAAACAGGGACACCGAGGCCACCCTGGGCTGAGGCAGAACATGGGGACACTGAGAACACCCCAGGCACAAGAACACCATGGACACAGCCCATGCTGGCCCAGGTCACCCCACCAGCTCATGATCCCATCCCCATGATCCCATCCCCATTGCCACATCCTCACAGTTCTTGTCCCTGCATCCCAGTTCCCTTGTCCCTATCCCCAGAGCTACCTGAGCCCAAAGGTGCCAGTCCCCACATTCCTGTCTCCACATCCCCATCCCCAAATTCCTGCCCCTGTTCCTGTCCCCAAAGCTACTCTACATCCCCAGTCCTACCCAGGTCCACTGTGGGTAACATGGACTGGCATTGCTGACATTGGGGACCTCAGGGGACCCCACAGACCCCTGTGCCCCCTCCCCTCCCTATCCCCGGGGTGTCATGCCTGTGCCTGGGGCACTCACCCCACAGGAGCAGCGCCACCTTCCCGGCCATCCCGGTGTCCCCAGCCATGTGCACTGGCTGTCACTCGCTGCTGTGGCCACCGCTCCCCTGGCTGGCGGCTCTTCGGATGAAGGGGAAGGAAGCGAGGTCATGTCTTGAACTCATGTGTAGGTGGCCCTTGGTGGAGGCAGGCTGGGGACAGGTTGGGGACACGGGTGGGTGGGACAAAATGGTTCATGGGCTTCCCAGGAGTTGGGAATTTGGTGGTTTTGGGGTGGCAAGAAGGGGGTCACTGGTAAATGGGGTCCTGAGGACGGGGAATATCCAGCAATGGGGGTGCCATTGGAATGAGTGTCTCCCTACCTGGGGGGACTCAGGGATGGGAGTCCCAGGGGAATGTGGGCTCCAAGGATTTGAGTTCATGGGATGGGAGAATTATGGGTCCTAGGAAGATTTCAGGGGATGGAATGAACAGGAAGGTGTTCCTTGGGAATGGGGTGCTGGGCCATGGAGATCCTCGGGAATGTCAGTGTTGGGATGGGGGCTGCAGAGAGAGTTGGACATGAGGAATGGAGGTCCCATGTTTCTGTTCCCGGGGAAATGGGGGTGCCAGGGATGGGCAGTGGCTAGGTGAGCCCATGGGTTGCAGCTCCTTTCTTGGGTGCTTCAGATTTTGGGGTGACCCAGAGCCAGCACCACCCCCACATGGTGCCGGTGTCCAGGGGGTCACCCCAGACAGATTCTGGGCTGCTCTGGGTCTGTGTCCCCCAGCCTCCAGTGATTTTTGCCTCTCTTTATTCCATTTCCATCATTTTACCCCTCAATTTCACAACCCCCCAGTTCGTGCCTTGATGGTCCTTGGGGGCATCTGGAGCAGGGAACAGGCTGGGGGAAGCCCAGGGTGGGGGAAGCCCAAGGTGGAGGAAGCAAGAGTGAGGGGTCTGCAGGGAGGGCTGAGGAGGCTGTGGGGGATGGGGGAGTGCAGCTTTTACCTCCCAACACTTTCACTTTTTGTCTCCCGCAGCAGAAGGAAAAGACCATTTGACACCTTTCTCACATAGGGGGAAGGGTTCTGTCCTTGGGGGGCACATCCAGGGGGCTCCTGTCCTGGTGGGGAACCTGTCCCAGAGGCGACACATGCTGGGGAAGACGGTCCAGTCCTGGAGCTTGGCAGCTTCTTCATTCTTGCTCATCCCCTGCAGGATCTGAGCCAGCAAGAGCAGCTTGGGAATGGAACCCTGAGCAGGAAGGAGCTCCCAAACTCCTGCTCCTTGAAGCCAGTGGCCATGTAAGGGTGGGGCCCAGCCATGGCCCAGCCCCACTGCACAGGGTTGGCCATTGCCCAGCCCTGCTCTGCCCAGCCCCAGGTGGCAGCCAGGACCTGAGGGTCCCCATTGTCCCCCTGGATTTGATTCTGGCAGCTTTAGAGCTGCTGCAGAGGTGAGAATTCTGTGGGGGAAAAAGGCCTGCCTGTGGTTTGCTCAGACCTGCAAGAAGCACACAATCCAAAGGGAGCCCAAGCAGTGGCTCTGTGAGGGCCTTTGATGGTTTTCAGAGCAGGGCTGGCTGGAAACCCCCGCGGTAGGGGCAGGTGTGGGGGAACCAGCCTGGAAATGCAGCAATTGATCATTTGTTCCTCTTTGTAAGGGACAGAGAGAACCACAAGACTACTGCAAATTGCACAACAATATGCCAACAACCTTCCTGGGAACCTCCTTCTTGAACAAAATCTGCAGCCTTGAGGAACGTCATGGAAAGAATGCTTGGATTCCGACTTTGTCCACAAAAATAGAGTGAAAAGTGTGGAAGTATCGGTCAGTGGCTCTGCCCATGGCCGTGGTGGGGCTGTGGGGAGTGACCCTTTCTGGATTCCAGGTGGTCCCAAAGCTGCTTCATCCCTGTCCTCCTTGCCTGAGTGAAAGCCTGAGGGTTTGCAGGAATTGTGGTTTAAAGCCACCAGAGGTGCTGTTGTGGACCCGAGACCTGCCTGGGGTCAGGCGCTGTCTTCCTTCCATTTGGGATCATGGAGAGCAGTCGCGTGTGTTGCACAGGGTGTGTGCCTGGCCCCGGGACACTGCTACGTTGCCAGTGGGCACTGGGATCCAACCTGCTGCCTTGGCGGCTTCTGCCCGCTGCCGGTGGTGGTGCCGGGACCGATTGGTGCCCGTGAGTTTGCAAAAGGAGCGATTTCCCCTCCTGCCTCCCGTCCGAGGCCGCCATGGCCCCTGAGGGGATGGCGCTGGACCGGGGCGCCCCCTGCTGGCTGAGAGTGCTCATTGCAGCACCCCCTGCTTGCCGCGAGTGTTCCCTGCAGCGCCCCCTGCTGGCTGCGGTTATAAATGCCACAAAAACCAACAGCACTGAGCAGGAGGGAAAGTTCTGGGTTTGAGTTGCTTGTTCTGTTGTGGTTTATAAATTTCCCACTACACAGCTGGTATTCCTTTTCTTACACTTTTGCCTTTAGGCCCCATCATTTTTGAAATTAAAAAATCTTTTTGACACGTGTCTTCCTTACATTCCAAGACAGTTCCCACTTTCCTTGACAGATATTTCTCATTTAAATGAGTTGCCAACTTGTGGGTTCCAGCATGGATGGGACAAACACTCCCAGAGGAGACAGGTTCAGGGACTTGGCCAGCTCATGCTCTGTCTTTTATGCCAGCTGGGACACCAAGGGCCCTCTCCCCAGCTTGCACTTCTGCTCACACGGCCACTCAGGAGCTGGCTTTGGCAGAGCCTCACACTATCCCCAGTGTGCCATGGCTGACAGACTGATGGACATTTGGGGCCCTGTCTCTTCAAAAGCAAGGCCTGACCCACTCCTATCAAACACAGGTCTTCCACAATGTCTCCAGACATCAAACTTTTCTTGTCTCTGACACCCCACCTTGTGCCATGGCCTGATGCTGACATCCCTGGAAAAGGGAGATGCTCCAGAAACCACAGAGGGTCTTTGTGACATCCTTGTGTTGGGAACACAGCAGAGGAGAAGTTTGGGACTGGGGAGAAGAGAACCTAGAGCCTCCTGAAGGCCACTTTGGCCATCAGAGCAAGGAAGGTCCAGGACCCTGCCAGGTTCCTCTGGTGGACGAAATGTGCTAGGGGAAATGTCTGGGCTTTGTTCTTTGCTCTTGCTTTCACAGGAAATCGTTCCTTTTGTGACCCTTTCGACACTGGACCTTGTTGCTGTTACTGTTGTTTTACTCTCTCTTTTTGCTGTTTCTGGAAATTGTTCTTCTCTCACCTCTTTGGGATCTTGGTGCCTCCACGGGGACGAAGAGGGGCAGTTTTTAGTGGCAGCACACACATGAGTGGGTGCCCATGGGTGGGGACCCCCAGTGCCCCCCAGTTCCACCACACATTCCCATAGATGTCACTGGGTTCCTGTGGTCACCCCTGGGGTCCCCGCAGCTTGGCGTAGGTCACGGGGGGA
>NW_026992919.1:0-25911 GCF_028769735.1 Zonotrichia leucophrys gambelii
GACCTCCCTGGAGCAGGGCAAGTGTGATATTGTCCCCTGTGTGGGGGGGTTTTACAGCTGAGCAAGTTTGGGTAAGGGGGGTGGTGTTCACCCCCTGAGCGGGGATTACCCCACTGTTTCAGGTTGCAATGCAAGATGTAACCAAATGCATGTTTTCAATCCCCATCTTCATCAACTGCTATAAACAGGTGGGGCAGTGTTCTTTTTCTCTTCCATGACTCAGCCCTGATAATGCCCTCCAGGGGAGATATCTTCTGCTAATGGGCCATTGAGTGTCACTGCAGGACTGATAAAATTCCATCATCCCACTGTGGGATGCTCCACCCAGGGGGAGGATCCAAGCATTCCTACCTGGATATAAACTGAGCCTTGCTACAACCAGGATCAGCTTGCCTACTGGATTCCCAGAGGACAAGAGCTCCATAACCAGCACTGGACCTTCAGAAGAAGACCAGATCATTCTACAGGATCACTGCTCTGACAGAACTACGTTCATCTCTCCAACAGGACTGAAGCCACCATTTATTGGGACGGCTGCCACAACCCTGACCAACAGGGTGTCAGGTTATATCCTGACTCTGTCAGTTTAAGGCAGAGTTTCTATATCGTTGCCTGGATCTTCATTTTCTTTTAAATTGTAATTCTGGTTTAGACCCTCCCCAGGTTTGCCTTAAACCCAGTGAAAACCTAAATGTACTCATTCCTTGTTTTCTTCCCAGAACAGGATTTCCCATTCCCAAACCTTTGCCAGATGGAAAAGGAGGCTGTGAGGAAAAAGAAGGATCCCCAGGACACCCAGGCAGGTGAGGAGGAAGTCAGTGCCTCTTTCCCCCTCTCTCCGGCTCCATCTCCCAGCCCAGCATGGCCCCTGGCTGCAGGACAACCCTGCTGCCAACACCATCGTGCTGGGGATGCTCTGAGGGAATCTCCTTCCCCTCCCCTGTGGCACGGAGGCAAATCCCATCCTCTCCTTGTCTTTCCTCTCCCAGACAAGAAGCTGAGGATGGAGACCAGGGAGGACAAATCCCCAAAGCAGAACGTCAAGGAAGAGGCCGTGATGAGTGACTCCAGGGCACTGGAATTCAATGGGGAGGAAAATCCCCACAGATTCCATAGGAAGAGGGGCTGCAAACCCAGTCTGGGGTGCTCTGAGGAGGAAAGACCCTCCCTTAGACAAGAAGGTGGTCAGAGCTTCAGACAGAGCTCAGAGCTGGTGGTGCATGAGCAGCTTCATGATGGGGAGAAGCGCTACAAGTGCTTGGAATGTGGGAAGAGCTTCAGGCAGAGGAGCACCCTGATCCGCCACCAGATGATCCACACTGGGGAATGGCCCTACGAGTGTGGGGAGTGTGGGAAGGGCTGCAGCTACAGGTCAGAACTCATCACGCACCAACGCATCCACACTGGGGAGAGGCCCTACGAGTGTTCCCAGTGTCAGATGAGGTTTCACACCAGCTCCAATCTCCTCCTGCATGAGCGGATTCACATGGATGAGAGTCCCTTCTGCTGCCCTGAGTGTGGGAAGGGCTTCAAGCGCAAGTCCCACCTCATCATCCACCAGCGCATCCACACCGGGGAGAGGCCCTATGAGTGTCCCCAGTGTGGGAAGAGCTTCACCCAGAGCTCTCACTTGACCAGTCACCAACGGAGGCACTGGAAAGGGAAGGCCTCCAATGCCCCAAGTGCAGGAGAATATTATGCACTGCCCCAACTCCAATCATTGTTGGGAAGAGCCCTGATGATCCATGTTCCCATGATCCATGCTGGGAAGACACCTTTACCTTTTCCTGTCCCTGCCAATGACATGATGTGGGATGGAAAAACAGGAAGGTCTGGCCATGGCCCTGTCATTACATTCACTCCCACATCAGGTCATTGCCAGGGGCAGGAAATGGACTCTCTCTCTCCCTGAGGAGAAGGGTGAAATTTCCAGGAAGGGGAAATTGTGGCCAGGAAGACCCAGAAAGTTGTGTTGTAGTTTTTCCTGTAAACAGTCCCTTCTGTTATCAATATTGTTTCTGTTTTCGTTTGTTCCTTATCTCGTTGGTGTTCTCAGTAAATTGTTCTTATCCCAGCCCAGGATCTTTGCCTTTTGTGCTTTCCATGGGAGGCGGGATGGCAGCAAGGGCAGTGCAGTTTTAGCAGGAGCAGGAAATTGGGGAATCCCATTCCTGAACCCTGGGCCCTGGAAACTGAGCATCCCAGTTGGTCCCAGCCCTGGTGGCCATGGCAACAGCCTTGGGAGCGGGTCCCTGGCTGGGGCTGTGGGAACCTCTTCCCTCTGGTGCCCAGGGACAGGAGTGGAGGGAACGGCTGCAGCTGAGTTGGGGCAGGCTCAGGTTGGATGTCAGGAAAAGGTTTTTGCCCAGAAGCTGCTGGGGCCCTGCCCAGGCTCCCCAGGGAAGGGTCCCAGCTCCAGGGCTCTCTGAGCTGCAGCAGCGTTTGGACAGCGCTGCCAGGCCCAGGCTGGCATTGTTGGGGTGTCCTGTGCAGGGCCAGCAGTTGGACTGGAGGATCCTGATGGGTCCCTCCCAGCTCAGCCAATTCTGTGGTTCTGGGATCCCATGAGCCTGGGGATGGGGCTGCCAATGGTTGCCATGGCAACGGGCTGTGGCTGCAGGCCTGAGCTGGTGTCCATGGCAACCACACCGGCATGGGGTCTTCATGGAGCTGCCATGGAAACTGACCATAGCAACAGCGTCTGGTGAGGCTTGCCATGGAAACTGACCATAGCAACAGGAGGCTGGTGATGGTGTCCTGCTAAGGATCAGATTTGTCACAGGCCCTCAGAGAGGTTCCATGGCACTTTCCAAGAGTCCCCAGGCTGTTCCAGATCTGGAATGTCACAGGCACAGACAGGGGCTCCATGGAGACCTCCCAGGGCTTTCTGTGGATGTTAAAGAGCCCTGTGGTCAGAGGCAGTCACAGCCATTCCGTGGTGACATCCCAGGGGACCTTGTGCTGCAAAGGCACCCCTCTTGAACAGGCACTCACGGGGGCTCCACGGTGACATCTCAGGAGTCCCCAGGCTGCCAAAGAGCCAGGATGTCCAAGACACTCACAGGGGTTTCTGTCATGGGCACAGTGGAAGCTTCAGGCAAAAGCCTCATTTCTTAATTGGAGAAACTCCTTCTGAGACATGAGGTGGAGAAATGACTTCCAACAGCCTCCATGGATCCTCAAACCTTTGCAGGACCCCTAGACTTCTAAAATTCCTTCAAAGAGAGGAGACTGGGAGTTGCTGGATCCAATCTCAGCCCCAGAATTTGTCAAATGTGTAAAAGATTGAACAGGTGGTATTCGACTAACAGAATTTGTCCTGCAGGATTCATGATAGAATACCAGATGAATTTATATAAGTATGTCTCTGGCTTATTCTGATCATGATCAGATGGAAAGATCACCAGCACAGTTATTTACTCCACATTTCAGGAGCTATAACAATTATTAGAATATAGTGCTCTAGGCAGCAATTTTGAAGTCAGCATGGCCTTGCTGGAGTTGTTGGAGCCCATTGCAGGCAGAGCCTCCTGCTCCAGCAGAAACTGCCTTTCCTGTTGTCCTGGTTTAGGGCAAATTTGTTAAAGAATCTGCAAAGGAGGGCCCCTCCAGAAAACGAAACCCACACGGCCCCTCCCCCCAACCGGCTGGGGAAAAAATTCCTTGGAGAGAGGTGGAAAGAACCTGTTTATTTGACTGGCCCAGCATCCCCCAGCACACAAAATGAACAATACCCGATGACACCACTTTGAGAAAGATGACAAAATCAGAAAGTCTCTTTCGGGGTTGGTTGCTCTGTTCTCAGTCCCTCTGGCACTGGGCCAGCTGCTGCAGCCAAACCTTCGGTGTTCCCGGGTCCCAGTCCGAAGCAGGTTCGAGATGGTCACAGAAACAGGAGAGGAGAAACAATCCAGGAAGGAATATGGACTGTTTAGCTAATAAGCAGAGGCGAAAGCAGAGCAGAAGCAAGAGCAGAAAAAGAGAGGAAGCAAAAGCAGCAAGCAAGCCAGAAGTGAAAAAACAGCCTTATGTACTGCTTGTCTCACTTGTGTCTGTGTCCCTGATAGGAGAAACCCAAACAAAACTTCCACTCTTCAGAGCCGGTCTTAAAGGCACAGAACAGATGAATGGGGATACAAGAATCATAACATCACCCCAGGACACCCAGCCATGGGGGAAGGAGCTTGGCCAAGGCCAAAGGAGGCTCCCTGGCTGCCCTGCTCCCCTCTGCCTGAGGTGCTGAGAGCTCTGCAGCCCCTGCTGCCATCCCATCTGCCCAGGGCAGCACAAGAGCCGTGGCCTTGGGGCCCTCAAGAGCTGCTCCTGCTCCAGGCCCAGGGCCCATCCCAGAGCTGGGGAAGCCACAAAGCTGTGCCCATTTCTGTTCATTGCTGCTCTGAGGGGCATGGAACCTCAGCCACTTGGAGGGTGCTGATGAATTTTCCTTCTCTAGTGGCCTCTTCTTTCTTGAGCTCTTCAGTTCAGGAATTAAGTGAGAAAAGCTCATAAATATTTGTTCAAAAGACCCAAAACAAGAAAAGTCCATGGGAATAATATAAATTTTTAATTTTTCTGTGGTTATTTAGACAGATTTCATAAGTCTATTCAAAGTGAATATACCATATTGAATGACCACTCTGGCTGTTCGTCTCTGCACGGTCATGCGTAGGATGGCCTTGGGACAGCCCGCGCTTCAAAGGACGAGTATGGACTCTTCAGATTTCCAGTCTTCGATATTGTTTATTATTTCTTATCTACAAAATTTTCTTCCAGCCCGACAGAGGTCTGACCAGCAAGGCAGCCAAGGGCACTCTGACCTCCCACTGGGCAGTCGACTATTTTTATACTAAAAGCTACGTACATCATATTTACCTTTATTTCCCAATACCTTTCACCCCTATTAGCAAGTGCACCTTCACCAAGAACCAATCCCAAAGTGCCAACATCACCACAGAAAATGGATTACAAGAAGAAGAAAGAAGAAGGACAAGACATGCCCTGATCCCTCCATCTTGACTCCATAACCCCCCTGTACCAAAATCCTAAAATCTATATTTCCACCTGGTAAATACTTTATTCTTACACCATTCATCCCCAAGTGACTCTCTTGTCTTTAAACATGTGACACATCCCTTGCAGGGTCAAAATCCAACCACCAGGCACTTCTGGCAACATTCCAGGATTTCTGAGCCCCCCAAGGGTTATCTCACTAACTCAGGACATCCGGAATGATGTGCTGAGTTCCCACAATTGAAAACAATGCAGACAGAACTGGTTTGTCCTGGTTTATTTTCTTCTTTATAGATTGATATCAGCAATCCACAGTTGGTATTGACCCCCAGCACCTCCTAATGCAGTTTGAACAGATATGAAAATCAAGATCCTTCATGGCTGGCAATCAATCACACTTAGTCCCTACCCCCTCTCCACCATTTCTCTCATCCAACCCCTGACACTCAGAGCAGCTGAGGAATGGAGTCATATCCAGGGGTGTCCCCAGGGCTCAGGATTGGGGCCAGGTCAGTGAAATCTCTTTATTGCTGATCTGGATGAGGCCATCGAGGGCACCCTCAGTCAGTTCCCAGGTGAGCCCAAGCTGGGTGGCAGTGTGGCTGTGCTGGGGGGCAGGAAGCTCTGCAGAGGGATCTGGCCAGGCTGGAGCCATGGGCCCAGGACAATGGGATGAGGTTCACCAAGGCCAGGGGCCACGTCATGCCCTGGGCTCACAACCACCCCAAATCCCTGGCTGTGCCCTGCCCCTGATCCCCACAGCCTGTCCTATTTCCTTCATCCCTGCATTGCCAGGGACTTTCTGGGACTGCGCGGGGGCGTCCACGGCCCTGGAATCCGGCTATCTGGTGAGGGGCGAAGGCCAGGGCCCCTGCGCAGCTGAAGCCAGCCCCCCTCGGCGTCTTGGCCTCGGGCTGAGCTGGGTGATAGCTCGGAGCAGCGCGGTGAGAGACGAATTAGGGGGCGACCACTTGCTGGGGGTAAACTGTCGGTTTATTACAGAAGGACCAACAAGGAGGGGAAACACCCAGCAAATGGCCCCGAACAGGGGGCGGGAGGGTTTTAAGGAAAAAGGGGGGAAGAAGGCAGGGAAACCCAGCTAACCAATAGAAATACATATTTGGAGGTACGAAACAGAACTGATATACCAAAGTAACCAACTGTTATAAATCATAGGAGGGGCTCCAGGGCTACAGCCAACCATAACTCCCAGAGAAAAGGAAATTCTCGAAACCTGGGAGGAGAAAAGGGGTGATTGACTGGACCCAAGGAGTAGACAACTTTCACTTTATAAGAGAAACCAGGGGAGGAGCAGTTTCATTTCCATAGCAACCTAACTGACAGGGTAGCAGCAGGAAGTCCTGGGAAAGGAAGAAACCATTTAATACAGAAAATAGGAGAGCAACTAACAAACTTAAGAACACACCACAGCATCTCCCCGTTTCTTATCAAATAAAAATAAAATTTTAGACAGTCTATGCAACTCAAAAGGAAGGTGTCTGCCGCTTGTCCTGCCAATCTTCGTTTTCTTCGAGCTGGAGTTCGCTAGCCCACTTATGTTCTTGAGGCAGCTCAGTGGATCCCTCTTCATCTGAATCTCTTCCGGCTTCTGAGGAGAGGTCCTTCAGCTCGAAATGTTCCTCCAGAGGGAGTGCGGCATGATTGACAGTCGTTGAGGTGGCTTTAGCTATTAGTCCTTTGATCAAACTACGGATCAGTACGATCAAAATGCAAAATACAATCAAGCTCAAAACCACTTTACAAACTGATTCTAACACCGAGCTGGCCCACCCGCTAAGGCCCCAATCCTTGAATATGTCCCCCAGCCAGTCTGATGTCTCTTGCCTGACCTGATGGACGAGGTCTTGGAGTTTTTTGATGGAGTGTCTGGCGTCCTCGGCCCGAGAGGACAGGTTCAGACAGCAGAGGCCCTCAAACTCCTCACAGTGATGGTGATGGAGCAGCAGTAGAAAATCTATTGCTGCTCTGTTTTGGAGCGTTGCCTTCCTTGTAATTTCCTCGTCTTTAAGGAGGTCGTATAACGCAGCTGAAGTATAATTGGCTTGTTTAACCACCCAACACTCCAGGCGGCCCAATTCACCCAGAGATTTCGCCACCGATAACCATGGCAATAAAATGGTAAAGGCGACGGATTTAGAATGAGACCAATGGGTAACTTTATCATCACAATCTTCAGTGAGATCTTTAAGATCTCTTTTAGATCTGGCCAATTCGGATGTGATGTTATTCCTTTTCCAATTGATAATTTGGGTGATGTTGGGGGTAAACAGCGTCAGCCGGCCAAATGTGCACGGCCCTCCGATCAGACCAGAGGGGATGCCTGCCCACGCTCGATCGCCACAAATCAAGAACACCCCCCTGGGAAGGGCGTAAGGGGTCCGCTTGGTAGAGGTGGGGCCCATGATTTTTAGAACAGCGCGGCACCACTGGCTCGCTTGTTATTGTTTCTTTGTCTGCCGGACCACCTCACTGCCCTTATATATGGGGGCATAACTATATTCGAACTGAAAACAAATTGAGGAGTTGGCGGAACCGAGTAGGTGCAGCTCTGTGGGCTCGGAGGGCGCAGGACTGAGCCTAGCTACTCCGCTTCTCCAGGCATTACTGGGTTCAAAACCGGGGAGGAAAGTTAGGCTCTGGGCCAAAACGGGGGAAAGGGCAGACTGGAAGGCAGGGGGTAACTCGCCTGGGGAGAAAGGGATCCCCACAAGGCAAGACGACATCGGGTCCTCTGCTGCGCTGGTGTCGAGGCATATACTGTCCTGTCCTAATGATTGGGCCAAGGCATGCCAGACGTTGATTTTTGGCTGGGCGATGACCCACGGCTCCGCAGGTGGCAGAAGGAATCCGCAGGTCATCAGTACGGTCAACAACAAACAAGGATTGAGAGCCAGCGTAGTCAATTCGAAGACCATTCGGGGAGATAAAACTGAAATGAAAGGAGAGCCGTAAAAGTATGCAGGATTCACAGATATGGTTCCTCCCCAAACAACCAATTTAAGTAAAACTCACGAGGGGTAATGGTTGGAGCCGGGGGGGGGAAAGGAAGAAAGGTGGTATAAAAGATCAAGGGGTGGAGGAGAAGCTGGGGGAGAGGGTTCTTCAGTAACTGGAGTGAGATCTGGAGAGAATGAGGAGGATTGATGGGATAGTTTCTTCCGCCGACGCCAACATGCTTGCCGGACCTGTGGTACTGCCTCCTTCTTGATCTCCTGCTTCAGGACGAAGGGCCTGACCCACTTAGATGGTACCCACTTGGGACCCGAGGGAGTGGACGCGCAGGCATATCCCCTCACCCAAGTTACCAGGTCAAAGGGGCCCTCTGTCCGCCAGGTCTCCGGATCTTTTACAAGAACCGGCGGCTTGGTTTTAGGCTGCAGCTGCTGGTGACTGCCGAAATGTCGGACTATCGGAGGGTTTTGGCTGTCAAAAGAGCAATTCAGGAAGTTGAGTGTGTACAATGCCCTTGATAGCCGGACTTGGGGGGTTTCTGCCTTCATCGTCGGTTGTTGCTGGGATAGAACTTTCTTAAGGCTCTGGTGAGCTCTTTCCACCATGGCTTGGCCTGTCGGGGAATAGGGGATGCCGGTTTTATGCACTATTCCCCATTGCTGCAGAAAGCTTTGCAGCTCCTTGGAAACATACGCAGGGCTGTTGTCTGTTTTTAAGGTCCTAGGGATGCCCAAGACAGCCAATGCCTGGAGCAGATGCCTCTGAACATCCGCTGCCCTTTCACCTGTGTGGGCAGAAGCATAGATCGCCCCGGAGAAAGTATCCACTGAGACGTGGACGTAACACAATCGGCCAAAAAATGGAATGTGCTTTACAGCCATCTGCCACAGCTCGCAGCTTGCCAAACCTCGGGGATTAGCCCCTGAGGCTATGGTAGGCATTTGATCTTGCTGGCATTGGGGACATGTGGCCACTATCGCCTTGGCCTGCTCCTGCGTCAGATTGAATTGACGAACCAGGCCAGGGGCATTTTGATGGAACAGTTGGTGGCTTATTTTAGCCTGACTGAACACATCTGGGAGGGGGGCCTGCGAAACAGCAGCCACCGCTAAAGAATCAGCGCGACGGTTACTGTCCGCAATGAACTCAGGTAGATCTGTGTGTGATCTCACATGCATGACATAGAATGGATGCTCGCGGTTGGAGACTAACTCGACGAGCCTATTCAACAATTCAAATAATCTCTTATTAGTGATCTCTTGAAGAACAGCTGACTCAGCTCGAGACACTACACCTGCGACATACGCAGAATCTGTGACCAAATTGAAAGGTCCAGGGAATTTCTGAAATGCTCTGACGACTGCGTCCAACTCAGCAACTTGTGGAGAGCCCTCTACAACAGCAACATCGGACTCCCACTGCTGAGTCTGAGGATCCTTCCAAGTCATCACTGACCTGTGGGATGCTCCAGACGCGTCAGTAAAAACCGTCACAGCATCCAGTGGCTTCTTGCTCTGAACCTTTTTCAACGAGAATTTAAACCCCGAATTGAATAATTTGTGGGACGGCTGATTTACTGTGATGCACCCAGTGTAGCTGTCAAGTGCAAACTGAAGGTATTCATTAGTTTGCAGCAGTTCTTCAAAGTTTTTTAGTTTAAATTGGCCTGATTCCAATTTAATTGGGATCTGTATGCATGAGAAATCACAGCCTGCAAGCTCTCTGATCCTCGATCTTGCTTTGAGAATCAGTTCTGCTATCAACTCCTGTGGCCGTGTCATTCTTTTGGACCTATGGTGGCTCAGAAAGACCCACTCTATAATTAAGAGCTTGTCTCCTGATCCTTGGTCCTTCAGACTAACATCCCATTGATGTATTATGCCATGAAGGTGTGGCAATTTTCCCAGTATAATAAATTTGAAAGGCAGGCCCGGATGGTATCGGTGGGCCTGCCTGGCCGAAATAGCCTTTTGTATTTTCTCCAGAGCTACCTGTGCCTCTGGGGTAAGAGTCCTAGGAGAACTAAGCTCCTCTCCCTCTTTCAACAAATCAAAAAGAGGGGCTAAATCTTCGGTTGAAATGCCCAACCAGGGTCTCACCCAATTTAAAGATCCACACAGTTGATGGGCATCTGCTAGGGTCTGGACCTTTGTCCGAATTGCCAATTTTTGCGGCGCAATTGTCCGCTTTGTAATTTCGAGGCCCAGGTATTTCCAAGGTGCCACCCGCTGAATTTTGTCCTGCTGGAACTCGAACCCTGCAGCAGCCAACGCATTGGTTGTCAGGTCAAGCGCATGGGCAAGCAGACTGTGGTCGGGCGCACACACAAGGATGTCGTCCATATAATGATGGACAATGACGGCATCCCCGAGGGCTGTACGTATGGGTGACAGCAGCGAAGCGACATACCACTGGCAGATCACAGGGCTGACCTTGAGGCCCTGTGGAAGCACCCGCCAATGATAGCGCTTGGCTGGGGACTCACAGTTGATGGACGGAACTTTGAATGCGAATCGCGGGGCATCATCTGGGTGAAAAGGAATTTGGAAAAAGCAATCTTTTATATCAATTACAGCTAATTCCCAATCTTGGGGGAGCATTGCTGGGGAGGGCATCCCTGGCTGAAGGGAACCCATGTCAATTATTAATTTATTAATTCGGCGAAGGTCGGTCAGGAGCCGCCACTTATTAGGCTTTTTGATAACAAACACTGGGGAGTTCCAAGGTGACATGGTCTCTTCCAGGTGGCCTTTTAATAACTGCTCCTGAACGAGCTCGTTGAGTGCTTTTAGTTTTTGCTTGTTAAGTGGCCACTGCTTGACCTGTACTGGTTTATCTGAAAGCCAATTCAGTTTTCAGGTCCGGCACTCCTCAGTGGCCACCGCCCGAAAAACCTGGGGAGCTGTCGGGAGATCGATTTTGGCCCCCCACTGGGCTAAAAGGTCCCTTCCCCAGAGGGGCTCTGTATAATCTAAAACGAACGGGCGTATAGAGGCCAATTGCCCGTCGGGCCCCTTAATTTGCACAATGCTCTTTGATTGGTTTGCCAATTGGAGGCCCCCAACACCAGAAATCGTGCCCGCTGCGCTTTGCAGGCCCCAATGCGACGGCCATTCCCGGGAGGGAATGATCGTCACATCTGCACCCGTGTCCAAAAGACCCCTCACTAATTTCTTGTCCCCGCCCAATGAAAGTTGACATGTCAGGCGGGGCTTCTCCCTCCCTACCAACTGTGTCCAGGCCACGGTCGGAGGCGAGTCCTTCTCCATCGGGCTCGAGCAATGGTCTTTATCTGGCACAGGAATGGCCTGAGCAATGACCTGTCCCTTAGGGAGGAAAAGCGGGGGTCTGACACAATACAGCCCTACCGCGAAGCGGTCCCGGTCGGTAGTTACCAGACCAGGGACTATGTGGATGTCTCGCGGTGTGTGCTTTGTGTCTCCGACAACGGTCCACCTGCATCGTCCCAGTTTCCTCCAGCGACCCGGGTGTTGCAAGTCGACAGACACCAGCTGCAAATTACTGCTAGGGAGGTAAATGCTCCTAGTTAGCTGCAGCCTGTAAGGGGAAACAGAGGACATGGTGTTAAGTACAGGTTTGGGCAGAATATCACAGGTAAAGTGTTTCGAATCCGATAGGTGCGTCAAATCTGGCAAGGTGTGCGGCGGTTCTCCCTCGTTTCTTCTCTCCCCGGATGATGATAAACAGCCCGCCACATTTCTATCCACGCGCAGGGAGGGACTGCGCTCCAATCCTAGTTTTTTTTCTTTTCATTCTCCTCCTTTTCCCGCTTCCGCCTCCATTCCATGTAGTCTTGCCGCATAGGGCACTGTGGCATCCAATGTCCCACTTTACCACAGAGATGACAGGGATGGGTTGACGATGTTCTCTTGCCCGCCCCAGGTGTTGGAGGGCCGGCAACGGGGGCAGCTTCTCCCTCTATGCAGTCCTGCACGGGGCATTCAGTAAAAGCCACGGAAGCCCTTTTAGACCGTGATGACAGGGAGACCTGACGCACCACGACATCTATCATGGCCTCTACTGTGGGTCTAGGACTACGAGGGAGAGTTTTTATAGCTTTGCGGCACTCAGCGTTTGCATTGCTATATGCCATTCTCTGGAGCATCATTTCCCTGTCATCATCCCCGAGCGCCTGTGCTTCCACATATCTGTAGAGGCGCTCCATAAATTCCATGTATGGTTCATGCTCTCCTTGCAAAACCTCATCATCCTCCCATTGGGAAGTAACTACTTCCAGCTTGAAGAAAGCTCGTCAGCTGCTCGGGCCGTCTCCATCAGCTGGGAGGGAATAAAGCTCTGGCTTGTTTTGCCCCTTCTGCCAACTGCCTTTCACCCAAAAGATGATCAAGGGAAATTATCAAACCATCTGCATCATGGGACAGGGCCGGATTACCCCAAAGACTCGGGAGTACCTCCGATATTTCCCTCCCCCATTCCCTCACCCAGACTCTGAATTCCATAGGCCTTATAAGGCTGGAGAAGAGTGCCCTCAGATCTGCCGGAACTAAATCTCCCTGGGAAAGGGTATTATGTAGCAAACCCCGGAAGTATTCTGACCTTCGGGAGTAGTCTTTCTGTGCCTTGCACAACTCTTTAATTCGTGCCTCCGCTAAGGGCACCCACCGAGCCTGAATTGTTCCCTCTCCCCCCAGGTTATAGGTAACCGGGGCCGCTTCTAGTAAAGGCATTTGCTGTGGCTTGTGGCCAGGCACTGCCCCCCCGCCCTCCGTAGGCACTGCCCCCCCCCCCCCCTCCGAAGACACCCCGTGGGAATCGGGGGGGAGGGAGTTGGAACCGAAACTGGAGGAGGTTGAGGCGGGGTTTGGCGCTGACGTAAGGGGAGGGAGTGTGCAAGGCCATCCACCCCGCTCCCCCCCCGGGCAGCGTTGGGAGGCGGAGGGGAAAGCGAAAGTGAAGCGGGGGAGGAGGGAACGGGAGGCTGAACCGGGGGAGAAGTTTGAGAGGGAGCTGAAGGTTGGGTGCCAAGAACTGAAGGTCTCTCAGAGTACGGAGGAGCGAGCGGGACGGGGGGAAGATACGAGGGAGGGGGGATTGGGCAAGGGCTGTGTTCAGGGTAAAGGAAAGGGTTGCCGCTTGAGAGAAAAGGGTAGTAGAAGAAGAAGAAGCTCTGTCGCCATCTTCGACGGTGCTAAAACGAACAGACTTAGGGGTTACAACCGGGGACTCGGGAACTGGGGTAGAGGGTGAGGATATAGGGGGAGGAGCTTGGCCAGGGCTCCTCCCACGGGGAGGCTGAGCCGGTCGAGAGGGAGCAGGGACAGCATGGAAACCCTGCTTTTTGTTGGCCTTCAAAATCCCTCTAGAGGGCTCATGCCTATGGGGAGAGGGAGAGGGTTGGGGGGTAAGGGAAGCCGAACGGGGGGATCGGGGACAGGCAGGGCTTTTCTTAAGTTCCCCGGACGAAGAGAGTGTTTTGAGCACTCTGTTCGCCCAAAATGCCACAGTTGCTAATTTTGTCTCCCCAGAATCAACTGCTTGTTCCAATTTTGCCAAAACGGCAGTCCAAAGGTGTGGCTGTTTTGCAAGTTCTGGGGAAATTTCAGGGAACTTAGAAAAGATCCACTTAGTTAAGAATTTTAATTCTTGCTTGGGGGCCTTCTGGCCACCTCCAAGCAGTATACTCTTTAGTATAGACCTAGAATATAATAGACCTCCTTCTGGGATTTTCCCAAACTAGCACCCATAAGTGCCTTTATAGTACAGGAACTGCCAATACTATAAAGGGGGGAAAATTCCTCTGATGGTACAAACCACCACCTGAAAACAACAGAAAGCCACTTTCCACCAGCCCCTGCCTCCCTCCTACTGTCCCCAAGTCTGGGGCTTCAGTAAAAGGAAAAAAAATTCAAGGAAAGAGGGTGGAAGGGTGGGTCCCCAAGGCAGGGCATGCACCCCAGGAAATTTTAAAAAGGCAAGGGGGAAAGTCGGAAAGGTCCCCAAAGCAGGGCCCGACCTTACCTAATCCGGTGGCAGCAGCAAATGATGAATCAGGAGGGGTATTTTCGTCTCCGGAACCATCCTCTCTGGGTGCGAGGGTTCCCGATTCCGATCCTACAGGGAGTGCCGCTCCTACAACGGAGCCTGCCCCCCCCGAGGTAGTGCAGCGTCCACTGGAAACTAAAAATTCCACTTCCGAGGGGTCTGTTTTGATTATTTCAGGCCCCACGTTGGGCGCCACTCTGCGCGGGGGCGTGAACGGCCCTGGAATCCGGCTATCTGGTGAGGGGCGAAGGCCAGGGCCCCTGCGCATCAGAAAACAGCCCCCCTCGGCGGCTTTGGCCTCGGGCTGAGCTGGGGGGATAGCTCGGAGCAGCGCGGTGAGAGACGAATCAGGAGGCGACCACTTGCTGGGGGTAAAACTGTCGGTTTATTACAGAAGAACCAACAAAGAGGGGAAAACACCCAGCAAATGGCCCTGAACAAGGGGCAGGAGAGGGTTTTAAGGGAAAAGGGGGGAAGAAGGCAGGGAAACCCGGCTATCCAATAGAAATACATATTTGGAGGTACGAAACATAATTGATATACCTAAGTAACCAACTAATATAAAGCAAAGGAGGGACCCCAGGACGGCAGCCAACCATAACCCCCAGAGAAAAGAATGTTCTCGAAACCTGGGAGGAGAAGGGGGTGATTGACTGGGCCCAGGGAGGAGACAACTTTCACTTATAAGGGAAAACAGGGGAGGAGCAGTTACATATCTGGAACTAAAAATAGCAAGGTTACCATAGCAACTTAACTCACAGGGTAGCAGTGGCGGGAAATACTGGGAAAGGAAGGAACCATTTATAGAAAACAGGAGGATACAATACAGAAAATGGGGGAGCAAACAGAAAAACTTAAGAACACACTACAGCACCTGGGGAGACTCAGGGTCGACCACTGGGATTTTGGAGTCGAAGCTACAGAGGGTCTGAAGCCAACTGTACTCCAACAGAGAAAGAAATCCTGGCTGCCTATGAAGGAGTCCAGGCTGCCTCGTGTCGCAGACATTTCTTCATAGAAATCCTTTCTTTGGGATTTGTCCTTCTTCTGGGAAGCAAAGGGCCCCAGAAGAAGAATGTAAACAATTGTTATCAGCTGCTGTGAAATGTAGCAGGTGCCCCTGTGATTGGCTCATCTTCCATGTGTACTATTAAAGGCCAATCACAGGAGCAGCTCAGGGACAGATTCCTTGAACACAGAACTTTGTTATTCATTCCTTCTATTCTATTCTTAGCATAGCTGCTCTCTGCAACTTCTCTTCTTTTTCTTTTTAGTATAGTTATAATGTATTATATATCTTATATCAATAAATCAAGCCTTCTGATCAAGGAACAAGATTCTCGTCCTTCTCTCACCACAGTGACCGTCTAAGGTCGCTGTAATAGCCTCGGAGGTAATAGGCACTGAAGCACAACTCCTCCTGGCCCCCCGACTACCAGTGCTGGGGTGGATGTTCAAAGGCAAGGTTCCTTCCACTCACCATGCCACCAGTGCTACATGGAGCAAGTGGATTGCTCTCATCACTCAGTGCGCCCATATAGGTAAACTGAATTGCCCTGGGATTTTGGAGGTCATTACAAATTGGCCCAAAGGTGAGAATTTTGGTGTCACAGATGAAGAGGAACAAGAACCAGTGACACGTGCTGAAGAGGCTCCTCCCTATAACGTACTGCCAGAGGAAACACGCTATGCTCTTTTCCCTGACGGTTCCTGCCACATCGTAGGGATGAACCGGAAGTGGAAAGCAGCCGTATGGAGCCCCACGCGACAGGTTGCACAAGCTACCGAAGGAGAAGGTGGATCAAGCCAACTTAACTCAAAGCTGTCCAACTGGCCCTAGACATTGCTGAGAGAGAGAAGTGGCCAAAGCTCTACCTGTACACTGATTCATGGATGGTAGCCAATGCTCTATGGGGATGGCTGGAGAGGTGGAAAAAGGCTAACTGGCAACGTAGAGGGAAACCAATTTGGGCTGCTGATGAGTGGAAAGACATTGCTACCAGGGTAGGGAGGCTACCTGTGAAAGTCCGCCATGTAGATGCCCATGTACCCAAGAGTAGGGCCAATGAGGAACACCAAAACAACCAGCAGGCAGACCAAGCTGCAAAGATAGGGGTGTCCAAAATAGACCTGGATTTGGAACATAAGGGAGAGTTATTCCTAGCTAGATGGGCCCATGATGCCTCAGGCCATCAGGGCAGAGATGCCACCTATATGTGGGCATGAGACTGAGGGGTGGATTTAACCATGGACAGTATTTCTCAGGTTATCCATGACTGTGAGACGTGTGCTGCCATCAAGCAGGCCAAGCAAGTGAAATCCCTCTGGTACGGTGGGCGGAGGTCCAAGTACAAGTATGGGGAGGCCTGGCAGATTGACTCCATCACACTGCCCCAGACACACCAAGGCAAGCGCTACGTGCTGACCACTGGATGGTTGGAAACCTACCCTGCGTCTCATGCTACAGCCCAGAACACCATCCGGGGCCTGGAAAATCAAGTTCTGTGGAGACATGGTACCCCTGAGAGGATCGAGTCAGACAACAAGACTCATTTCAAGAACAGCCTTATCAACACCTGGGCTAGGGAACATGGCATTGAGTGGGTGTACCATATCCCCTACCATGCTCCAGCTGCAGGAAAAGTTGAGAGCTACAATGGACTACTAAAAACCCAGTTGAATGCTTTGGGTGGGGGATCTTTCAAGAACTGGGAGCAGCATCTGGCAAAAGCCACCTGATTAGTTAACACCCGAGGTTGCACCAACCGAGCAGGTCCTGCCCAGTCTGAGTCCCTGAATGTAATAGAAGGAGACAAAGTCCCAGTGGTACATATCAGAGGTTTGTTAGGGAAGACTGTGTGGATCAATTCTGTCTCGAGTACAGACAAACCCATTTGTGGGGTTTTCTTTGCTCAGGGACCAGGTTGCACGTGGTGGATAATGCAAAGAGATGGAACAACATGATGTGTACCTCAGGGAGATCTGATTGTGGGGTAAGAATGATATGGGGATAAGGGGTGGAATGTCCTGGGGTGACGTTATGATGCTTGTATCCCCATTCATCTCTTCTGTGCCTTTAAGACCGGCTCTGAAGAGTGGAAGTTTTGTTTGGGTTTCTCTTATCAGGGATACAGAGACGAGCAGTACATAGGACTGTTTTTCACTTCTTGCTTTCAGCTTGCTGTTTTGCTTGCTCCCTTTTCTGCTCTTGCTTCTGCTCTGCTTTGGCCTCTGCTTATTAGCTAGTTCTAGCTAAACAGTCCACATTCCTTCCTGGACTGTTTCTCCTCTCCTGTTTCTGCAACCATCCCGAACCTGCTCTGGACTGGGACCCGGGAACACCGAAGGTTTGGCTGCAGCAGCTGCCCCAGCACCGGAGGGACTGAGAACAGAGCAACCACCCCAGAAAGAGACTTTCTGATTTTGTCATCTTTCTCAGAGCGGTGTCATCGGGTATCGTTCATTTTGTGTGCTGGGGGTTTCCGTGCCTGAAATAAACAGGTTCTTTCCACCTCTCTCCAAGGAATTTTTTCCCAAACCGGTTGGGGGGAGGGGCCGTGTGGGTTTTGCTTTCTGGAGGGGCCCTCCTTTGCAGATTCTTTAACAAATTTGACCTTAACCAGGACATAAACCATTTAAATTTTTGAAAGTAAAAATCGTTTCTCTCATGGGGTTGGGGAATTTGGGGCAAAGTTGTCCAAACTGGGTCAGCTCCTAGGTACAACTTCACTGACCTGGCCAGACCTCCTTAGGAGCAGCTCTATATCAATATCAATCTCAGAATGCTGCAATCGCATCTTGTATAATAAGAACAGAAATAAAAGACACTCTTTAAGATAGGAATCCATATTTCTTAGAAGCTCTTTGAAATATTTCTCCAGAAATGTAAAAGGAAAACCTCCTGAAGGACTACATTACACCAGAAGGAAGTAAAGGCAGAGCCATGGTTTGTAAGGACTTGCTTGATCCTAATGAGCCCCGTGGTGCATTTGGAGCTGAGCACTTGAACCCTGGGCCAGAGAGGAGATTACACAAACCTTTCCAGGTGTCCAAGTCAGAAGAAAACCCCAAAGTCTCTCAAGGCATGAATGAGTCCTACTCAGGTCCATGCCCAACACAGAATCCTCATGGACTCCTTAGAGGAGAGAATTGGTGGCCAGGATGACAAAAAAACCTCTCAGACACTCAGTGTGGAAAGGAAATTCCAAAGTACCTTAAAAACTTTGCGAATCTCGAAGTATTAATGAGCCCCATTTTGTGTCAGTACAAAGCTCTCAAGGGAGTAATTAATGCAAATAATTGAAGGCTGTGACTGTACAATCTTTTTCACGGAGTCTGTATCAAAAGGAAAACAGCAAGTACCTTAAAATACCTGAAGTACCTTGAAGCATTAATGAGCCCCACTCAGTTTTGTTACTGACAAAGAATCTCCAGGGACTAATTACAGCAGATAATTAGAGGCCAGGATTGCACAAACCTTTCAGAGACTCCAAGGCAAAAGCCAAACCCAAAGTCCTTTCAAAAACCTGCAGTCTCTGGGAGCATTAAGAAGCCCCCAGGGCCATTCCTGAGCAAGGCTCCCCAGGGACTCCTTCCAGAAGATCCTTGAGGCCACTGGGATGTGGGCTAGGGGGGGATGCTGAGGGCAGGACAAGGGGCTGACAGTGCCCAGCCTGGCTGGGGCTGTGCCAGGAGGCCCCAGTGCCTCAGGACAAGGTGTCTCCTCCCAGCCCTTGGAGGCACAGACCCTGCTGTGCCCCAGGACACCAAGACTTGGCTTCTCTTTGTCCCCACCTGTCATCACTGCCTCCAGTTCTCTGCTCTGCCTGGGGCCTGGGGACACTTTCTCAGTCATGTGCCTCTCTGGGACGCATTAAAAGTCCAAGAAACATTGGAGTTGGATTCTGACTTGGAGTTCTGGAGAGGTTTCTTCAGCTCCCTCTGAGGGACTGATGCTCAGGGCCTGAGCACAAAGCCCCAGAGGCTCATTAAAGTCCTTGTGCTGTGACTGTGCTGCTGAGCTGGCCTGTGCTCCTGAGACAGAGGCAGCTCCTGGTAACGAAGAAGAGCTTCAAAAGCACATTTCTCTTGATGAGCAGCTCTTCTGCCAGCCCAGCAGGGCTGGGGCACTGCCTGCAGCCACCCTGGGCACAGCACAGAGGCACAGAGAGCTTCAATCAGTCAGGGCTGGGGAGGTGCTGAGTGCACCTGTGCCTGGGGCACAATCAGTGCCAGCCCTTGGCACAGGAACCTCTGGCTGCAGGACAATGCAGCTGCAGCTCCTGGAGCCATCTCCTAAAGCTGGAACATCCCAATGCCTACAGACCCTGTGAGTACATTCTCTGATTGTCTCTTGCACAGAACAGCCAGGGGTGCCCAGGGCTGTCCTGCAGAGCAGGGTCCTACAGCCCAGGGCGCTGTGCTGGGGCAGGGACTCTGCGGCCTGCCAGGGACAGCTCTCAGCCAGCCATGACAGCTGCTCCCAGCACTGGGGGACAAGGTCTGGGTGGGAGGAGACAGCTGGTAAGGCTTGGAAGTGTTCTCCTTGTGTGGGGAGGATGCTGCATTGTTCAGGACTGCTCCCAGCATGGCATTGAACTGCAGAACATTTCCAAATAGCTTATACAGGGAGCACAGTAAAGCAGGAGATGCATAAGAGGGAAAATCCTGCATTTTTAATGTACTGATGTGGGTTGCCTGGATGGGAAATTGCACATAGATATTCATTTCTCTTTTCAGGGTGATATTAAAAAACAAACAAAATCTCCTGGGTCTGAATAGACCAGGCAGTGACAGAAATCACCACAGGGCCCCTCACAGGCAGCATCAGTGTCACTTTTCCAGCCTCCTCAGGGTTTCTCTGACGATGCCATCAGATCCTACAGAGCCAGAGGTGCCCCTGGGCAGTGCCAGAGCTGGGAGGGGTCTGCAGGGCCCAGCCCTGGGCACAGGGAAGCAGCTGCTGGCAGGGACAGCTCCAGGCAGCAGAGCCCTGGGTAGGCATTAGGGGGAAAGTGCCCCCAAGCTGTGCTGGGATATTTAAAGTCCTCCCGAAACTCAAATTCTCCATGACTACATTTCTTACAGGTCCCCATGCTACGACACCATAGGAAATGTCCAACAGCAGCTCCATCAGGCACTTCCTCCTGCTGGCATTGGCAGACACGCAGCAGCTGCAGCTCCTGCACTTCTGCCTCTTGCTGGGCATCTCCCTGGCTGCCCTCCTGGGCAACGGCCTCATCATCAGCGCCGTAGCCTGCGGCCACCACCTGCACACGCCCATGTTCTTCTTCCTGCTCAACCTGGCCCTCACTGATCTGGGCTCCATCTGCACCACTGTCCCCAAAGCCATGCACAATTCCCTCTGGGACACCAGGAACATCTCCTACACAGGATGTGCTGCACAGGTCTTTTTCTTTCTGTTCTTCATCTCAGCAGAGTATTCCCTCCTGACCATCATGTGCTATGACCGCTATGTGTCCATCTGCAAACCCCTGCACTACGAGACCCTCCTGGGCAGCAGAGCTTGTGCCCACATGGCAGCAGCTGCCTGGGCCAGTGCCTTTCTCTTTTCACTGATTCACACGGCCAATACATTTTCCCTGCCCCTGTGCCATGGCAATGCCCTGGGCCAGTTCTTCTGTGAAATCCCCCAGATCCTCAAGCTCTCCTGTTTAAATTCCTACCTCAGGGAACTTGGTCCTCTTATGGGTAGTGCTTTTCTGTTCTTTGGTTGTTTTGTGTTCATTGTTTTCTCCTATGTACAGATCTTCAGGGCTGTGCTGAGGATCCCCTCTGAGCAGGGACGGCACAAAGCCTTTTCCACCTGCCTCCCTCACCTGGCTGTGGTCTCCCTGTTTATAGGCACCTCATTTTTTACCTACCTGAAGCCACTTTCAATGTCATCCCCATCCCTGGATCTGGCAGTGTCAGTTCTGTATTCGGTGGTGCCTCAAGCCCTGAACCCCCTCATTTACAGCCTGAGGAACCGGGAGCTCAAGGCAGCAGTGTGGAGACTGATGACTGCATGCATTCAGGAACATTAAACTGCTGGCCTATTACGCCAAATCACTTGTAATAAAAGTCTTATTTGCTACTTCTTAGTTTCATTATGGAAACTCGTCTTTGTTTTACTTTTTTCATATTGTCCACAAATAAATGTCATTCCTTGTGCCATTTCTCATTTTGTTTCTCTCCACCTTCCCTGTGACCACAGACTCTTTCAATGAGGGGCCGCACACTCGGTGGCTTTAAAGAAACTAAAGTATCTCCCAGAAGAGTTTTCTGCAGAGATGCCCTTTTGTTGCCTATTGTAGAGCTGCAGCAGCAATGTCTGTGTGCAGAGCTGGGGGCAGATCAGTGCTGGCACAGCAGCTGTGCCCAGCAGCAGCAGCAGCACTTGGTGTTGCCAGTGCTGCTGCCGTGGCCCTGCCCCGCTGCCCTGGTGGCCCTGGTGTTGCTGCAGGGCCTGAGTGCTCTTGGGGCCGGGCACAGCCCTGGGGGTGGCAGTGCCGGGGCTGCAGCAGGGACAGGCCATGGGCACTGCTGGGGCAGCGCTGACGCCTCAGCCCAGGGCCTGGGGGCTCCAGGCTCCTTGCCCAGGCTCTCTCAAGAACACACCCAGACCAATGCTCAGCACAGAAAAGCCCTGTGAGCAGCCCCAGGATGGCCGTGGGCAGGCTGGGGGAAAACAGCATGGCTGGGGCTCTGCAAGGGCCCTGGGGCAGACGGGAAGAAGCAGCAGAGCAGGGGCTGATCCATCCCCAGTGCGCTGCACAGCCCAGGACAGCGTCCCTGAGCGTCCTCAATGAACTGCCAACAACATCCCCCCTCTGCAGCCCTGGCCTGTCCCCCAGCTCACACAGGTGCCCCATCCTTGCAGGCACAGACACGGCAGCACTGGCTCAGCAGCCCCTGGTTGCATTGCACAGAGCAGGGGGAGCACCCCCATGCTGTTGGTGTGGGGACATGAACCTGAAGGAGCACAAATTCCATCAGCCCCTGGGGCCAGCAAGGGCTGGGGGACACCAGGGAAACCACTCACCTTTGTCCTGGCCTCTGCACTCAGCCAGAAAGTTTGTTCCCATCAGCTGGGAGTTTCCTGTCCCACTGCAGTCGCTGTTACTCAGAGCCAGGGCTGCCTGGCAGCCACCCTCAAACTCCCCTCAGCATTTCCTTTGCTTCATCTTTGCTTTCTTTCCTCTTCCTGATACAAATTTCTTCGTACTGCCATCCCTGTTTGCCCTTTCCTCTCTGGCCGCCCTCCCCATTGCAGTTCCTGACTTGGCACCATGGGAACCTCCCTTGGGCAGCAGGATCATCCTACAAGTGCTGCAGGAATTGTCTGCAGGCTCCTGCAGTGCCTGGTGCTGCTCCCTTGCCAGAGGCACCCCAGGCCAGGGGGGCACATCTGGGCTGCTGTGTCTGGCTCTGGGGCTCCCTGTTCTGGGCAATGAGGAGGAGCTGCAGAGGCTCTGCAGGACTGACAGGATGGGCTTTGGGGATGGGAGGAGAAGCTGAGCGACCTGGGCTGCTGGAGCTTCTGCAGAGGAGGCCCAGGGCTCATCCTGCAACTGCTCCAAGAGCAGTTTCAGAGAATCCCAGAATGAGCAAGGTTGGAAAAGGTCTTGGCGATCATCAAGTCCAACCTGTGCCCTGACATTGCCTTGTCTCCCTTGAGTCTCCTCTTCTCCAGGATAAACAACCCAAGCTCCCTCATCTGGTCCTGAAAGCTCTTGTGTTCCAGACCCCTCCCCAGCCTTGTTGCTCTTCTCTGGACATGCTCCAGCCCCTCCATGGCCTTCCTAAATTGGGGGCCTAGAACTGGACACAGCACTCGAGATTCTGCCCAACCAGTTCTGAGCATAGGGGAAGAATCACTGCCCTGCTCCTGCTGGCCACACCATTCCTGAGCCAGGCCAGGAGCCATTGGCCTTCGTGGCCACTGGGGCACACTGTTGGCCCATGTCCAGCCTGCTGTCCATCAGTCCCTGCAGGTCCCTTTCTGCCTGGCTGCTCTCCAGCCACTCTGTCCCCAGCCTGTAGCACTGCAGGGGTTGTTGTGGCCAAAGTTCAGGACCCGGCACTTGGACTTTTTAAACCTCACCTTGTTGGATTTGGGCCCTGAATCCAGCCTGTCCAGGGCCCTGTGCAGAGCCCTCCTACCCTCCAGCAGATCAACACTCCCAGACATCATGATGTCACCATGGTTCCATGAGGCCCCAGAGTGCCCCAATGGTCTCCGTGATTCTATGAGGCCTCTCAGTGTCACAATGTCCCTTTGGGTCCATGTGATCCCTTGGTGTTACAAAGTCCCTTGGATCCTTGGGCACCACAGTGTCACAATTGTTCCCTCAGTTCCCAGAGTCCTTGCAATGGTGCAATGGCCCCTCTATTCCATTGTTTCCAGGCTCTACCTGGAAACTCTCCTTGGTTCCACAGTGGTAAAATGGCCCCTTTCTTCCACAAGGCCATGCAGGGTCACAGTGGCCTCTGTGGTTCCAGCAGGACCCAGACTGTCACAATGGATTCCTTGCTTCCATTCAGCCCCACAGTGTCACAATGGCCCCTTGGATCTGTGCTGCCATGTCACACACAGTGTCACCATTGTCCCCTTAGTGCCACCAGGCCCCTTGCTTAGTGTCACAATGGCCCCTTGCTTCCCCAGGGCCCTGCAGTGTCACAATCATCAGAGAATCAACCAGGCTGCAAAGGACCTTGGAGAGCATCCAGTCCAACCTGGAACGTAACATCACCTTATCACCCAGACCGTAGCACTGGGTGCCACATCCAGTCTTTCCTTAAACATCTCCAGGGATGGTGACTCACTTGTTCCTGATCCATAGGATTCCCAGGGTTTGCATGAGGGAAATGGTGGGTAAGTGGGGGGGACAAAGCGTTACTGATCGTCAGCTTCAAAGCTCTTGATTTTAATATTTATTCAGATTGTATTAGAAGGTGATGGGGGTCAGTATCAACTGGACATTACTGATATCAGTCTATAAACAGGAAAAGAAAAGGAAACAGGATAAATCAATTCTCTCTTCATTGTTTTCAATATAGTATATTAAGTTTGAATACACTTCAGAAATGTGTCTAATTAACCACGAAAGAATTGAAAATCTAGAGTATTCCCTGGGACTTTTCTTGTTCAGGCATTGTGAACAAATGTTTATGAGCCTTTTCCCGTGAACTCCTGAACTGAAGAGCTCAAGAAAGAAGAGGCCTCTGCAGTAGGAAAATTCATCATCATACTCCAAGTGGCTGAGAACCTATCCCCATCAGGGCAGAAATGAACAGAAATGGGCACAGCTTTGTGGCTGCCCCAGGATTGGCATGGGCACTGGGCCTGGAGCAGGAGCAGTGCTTGAGGGCTCCACGGCTGCGGCTCTTGTGCTACCCTGGGCAGATGGGATGGCAGCAGGGGCTGCAGAGCTCTCAGCACCTCAGCCCGAGGGGAGCAGGGCACCCAGGGAGCCTCCTTTGGCCTTGGCCCAGCACCTTCCCCCATGGCTGGGGCTGAGTCCTGTGGCAGCTGCAGCTGCTGCTGTGCCCTTGCCAGGGGCTGAGGCCGTGGGGCAGTGCCTAGAGCAGCCTGGCCTGAGCAGAGCTGTGGGGCCAGAGCCGGCTGGGCTGGGATGGGGAGAGGCCCTTGGTGCTGCCCAGAGCTCAGGGCAGCTGACAGAGCTTGCAGGGAGCTGGGCTGGGCTCAGAGAGCCTGGCCCAGAAACCATCAGTGTCCATCTGGCTGAGCGTGCAGGGGCAGCACTCAGGCCAGGCCTTGTGGGGCAGGGCCAGAGCCTGTGCAAGGCATTGCAAACAGGCAAGTGGCCCAGAGAGGAGGCTGCTCTGTGCCCTTGGTGGCATGGACAGAGCAGAGAGGGGGCCCAGGATATTTGTCAACACCAGCCTCTTTGCCCAGCCCTTGGCAGCCCTGGCTGCTGAGCCCAGCTTTGGCCTGGGCTGAGTTTGGCTGTGGCCCAGCTCCATCCTCCTGCGGGGCTCAGGGCCTGTTCCCGGCCATGGCCAGCCCTGGCCGGCCTCTCTGCTGGCCCAGAGGCTGGCAGAGCCCGGGGCAGGGCTGTCTGTGCAGCCCCACAGGTGCCAGGGGCTCTGCAGGAGCTGGCAGAGGCTGCCCAGCAGGGAGGCCATGGGGAACAGAGCCCCAAGGCTGCTGTGGGCACCACGGCACAGGGGCCGTTCCCAGCCGCAATGCTCCTGGCCCGGGCTGGGCCTGCAGAGGGGCTGGGCCACCATGGCTGGGCCAGCACAGGGCCACAAAGGGGCCACGCAGCCACTGCCTGGGCTGACAGTAAGGCCAGGCACACACAAGCAATTGCTGAGCATGGCCTGTGCTGGCCAGGCCTGACTGTGCCAAAGGCAGAGCTCAGCTGCCCCTGGGGGCTGCAGGAGCAGTCCAGAGCCCAAAGAGCCTCCATGGCTGTGCTGGAGACCAAGGCTGCAGGAGGGAAATGCAGGGCTGCTGCAGGATGGGGAGGGCATTGAATTCCCGCACACACCTCAGCTCTCTGATGATCCCGGCACCATGCTGGGCCCTGTTTCAGACTGGAGCAGAGCAGATGTTGATGGAACAGGAGCCCTTCAGGGCTGTCAGGGACCTGCAGCTTGCAAGGTGCTCTGCTTTCCCTCAGGTGCTCTCAGAGAGATCCAGTCAAAGCTCAGCACCTCAGGGCACAACTGGCACTGCCTGTTCATGGGCGAACAACTGATGTCTACCTGGAAAGGGGCACAGGTTTCAATACCTGTTAGTTTCCTAATATACAAGTAAATCTTTATTATCTGACTCACTTGAGTACTTTTAGGAGATGGCATATTTTTCCACAAGGAACAGGAATTTTCTGGATCTACTGGATTCTTGTACTGATTCCAGGAAAAAATATCAGT
>NW_026992920.1:0-25846 GCF_028769735.1 Zonotrichia leucophrys gambelii
TTTGGGTCAATTTTGGGACAATTCTGGAAACTTTCCCCTCCAATATTTGAATTTTGACCCGAATTTTCACCAAATTTCGCCGAAATTTCCCAATTTTCGCCCGATTTTCGCCGGGTTTTTTTTGCTATTTATCCCAAACCTTCTGCCCTTTACAAATTCAGATTTTTGGGTTGAATTTTGGTGTTTTTGGGGTTGCAGGCCCTGCAGCAGGAGCTGGATTTCGGTGCCTACCTGGGCTTGGCCGCTCACCTGGTGCCGCTGCGGGGCCGCCACAACCCCAACCTGGCGCGGGGGCTCAGCGCCCACCTGCACAGCGGCCACCACGCCACACAGGTAAGGGGGAAAAAATGGGGAAAAATGGGGAAAAAATGGGAAAAAATGGGAAAAAACGGTGAAAACACGGCGAAAATCGGTGAAAAAATGGGGAAAATAGGGCAAAAAATGGGGAAAAAAGGGTTAAAAATGGAGGAGAAAGGGTTAAAAATGGGGCAAAATGGGAACTGGGGTTACTGGTTTGTACTGGGAGGGAATAAATAGGGAAAAATTTGGGGAAAAAATGGTGAAAAATGGGAAAAATTGGTGAAAAAATGGGGAAAATATGGGGAAAAATGGGGGCAATGGGATTTGGGGTTACTGGTTTGTACTGGTTTGTACTGGGAGGGGCTCAGCGCCCACCTGCACAGCGGCCACCACGCCACACAGGTAACTGGGGATACTGGTTTGTACTGGGAGGGGGAAAATGGGGAAAAAACGGGAAAAAACGGTGAAAAAACGGCGAAAATCGGTGAAAAAATGGGGAAAATAGGGCAAAAAATGGGGAAAATATGGGGAAAATAGGGTGGGAAATGGGGGAGAAAGGGTTAAAAATGGGGGAAATGGGAACTGGGGTTACTGGTTTGTACTGGGTTATACTGGGAGGGACTGGGAGGGAATAAATGGGGAAAAAATGGGAAAAAATGGTGAAAAATGGTGAAAATTGGTGAAAAAATGGGGAAAAAAGGGCAAAAAATGGGGAAAATAGGGTGGGAAATGGGGGAGAAAGGTTAAAAATGGGGGAAATGGGAACTGGGGTTACTGGTTTGTACTGGGTTATACTGGGAGGGACTGGGAGGGAATAAATGGGGAAAAATGGTGAAAAAACGGTGAAAATTGGGTGAAAAACGGTGAAAAAATGGGGAAAAAAGGGTTAAAAATGGAGGAGAAAGGGTTAAAAATGGGAATTTTGGGGTTACTGGTTTATACTGGTTTGTACTGGGATTGGGATGAACTGGGAGTGGATTTGGGGCTTTAAAATGGTGAAAAATGGGCAAAAAATGAGGAAAAAATGGGATTTTTTTTGGGTTTTTTTTCCTGCTTTTACTGGTTTGTACTGGTTTGTACTGGTTTATACTGGTTTGAACTGGTTTATACTGGTTTATACTGGTTTAAACTGGTTTGAACCGGTTTTGCTGGGCAGTTCTGGGTCCAGGTCCCGCTGGTGCCGCCCGAGGACGGCCGCGATGACGTCATCGCCAACGAGGCCCCGCCCACCGGAAGTGACGAGGAGAACACGTGGGAGTGGTGAGAGAATGGGGGAGAAAATAAAAATGGGAAATTTTGGGGAAAAAATGGGAAATTTTTGGGGAAAAATGGGAAATTTTGGGGAAAATGGGAATTTGGGAAAGGGATTTGGGGGTTTGGGGAAAAAAAAGTGGAAATTTGGGGGAAAAATGGGAATTTTGGGGCGAAAAAAAGTGGAATTTTGGGGATTTTTGGGGGGAAATTTTGGGGAAAAAATAAAAAATTTTGGGGAAAATGGAAATTTGTGGGTTTGGGGGAAAAAAGGGGAAATTTGGGGGAAAAATGGAAATTTTTGGGAATTTTTTTGGGGAAAAAATAAAGGAAAATTTGGAGAAAATTTGGGAATTTAGAGGGAAAAAACCCAAAGGGAATTTTGGAAAAAAATTTTGGAATTTTGGGGTGAAAATTGGGGATTTTGAATAAAAATGGGGATTTTTGGGGTGAATTTTGGGGTGAATTTTGGGTATTTTTGGGGTATTTTGGGGTGAATTTTGGGGTGGATTTTGGGGTGAATTTTGGGGTGAATTTTGGGTATTTTTGGGTGAATTTTGGGTGAATTTTGGGGTGAATTTTGGGTATTTTTGGGTGAATTTTTGGGTGAATTTTGGGCTGTTTTGGGTGAATTTTGGGGTGAATTTGGGGTGAATTTTGGGTATTTTTGGGGTGAATTTTGGGGTGAATTTGAGCAGTTTCGGGCCGTTCCCCACAGGTGGCACAACTTCCGCACCCTGCTCGACTACAACAAACGGGTGGCGCTGGGTAAGGGGCGGGGCTTGGCAAAGGGGGCGGGGCTTGGCACAAATGGGCGGGGCTTGGCACACAATGCAACAAACGGGTGGCGCTAGGTAAGGGGCGGGGCTTGGCACAAATGGGCGGGGCTTGGCACACACTGCAACAAACAGGTGGTGCTGGGTAAGGGGCGGGGCTTAGCCAGAATGCGCGGGGCTTTGCACACACTGCAACAAACGGGTGGCGCTGGTAAGGGGCGGGGCTTGGCAAAGGGGGCGGGGCTTGGCACACACTGCAACAAAGGGGTGGCGCTGGGTAAGGGGCAGGGCTTGGCTAAAGGGGGCGGGGCTTAGCACACATAACAACAAACGGGTGGCGCTGGGTAAGGGCGGGGCTTGGCAAAAGGGGGCGGGGCTTGGCACACATAACAACAAACGAGTGGTGCGGGGTAAGGGGCGGGGCTTGGCAAAAGGGGCGGGGCTTGGCACACACTGCAACAAACGGGTGGCGCTGGGTAAGGGGCGGGGCTTGGCCAAAAGGGGCGGGGCTTGGCACACACTGCAACAAACGGGTGGCGCTGGGTAAGGGGCGGGGCTTGGCAAAGGGGGCGGGGCTTGGCCGGAATGGGCGGGGCTTGGCACACACTGCAACAAACGGGTGGCGCTGGGTAAGGGGCGGGGCTTAGCCAAAGGGGCGGGCTTAGACAGAACGGGCGTGGCTGGGCACACAACAACAAACGGGTGGCGCTGGGTAAGGGGTGGGGCTTGGCCAGAAGGGGCGGGGCTTAGCAACCATAACAACAAACGGGTGGCGCTGGGTAAGGGGCGGAGCTTAGCCAAAGGGGCGGAGCTTGGCTCACACTGCAACAAACGGGTGGTGGTGGGTAAGGGGTGGGGCTTGGCCAAAGGGGCGGGGCTTGGCACACATAACAACAAACGGGTGGCGCTGGGTAAGGGGCGGGGCTTGGCAAAGGGGGCGGGGCTTGGCACACATAACAACAAACGGGTGGCGCTGGGTAAGGGGCGGGGCTTATGACAACTGTAAAATGGGCAAAAAATGGGATTTTTTCAGGGATTTTTTTTTGTTTTTTTGGTCCATACTGGTCCATACTGGTTTATACTGGTTTGTACTGGTTTGTACTGGTTTATACTGGTTTATACTGGTTTGTACTGGTTTATACTGGGATTGGGATGAACTGGGAGTGGATTTGGGGCTCTAAAATGGTGAAAAATGGGCAAAAAATGGTAAAAAAATGGGATTTTTTCGGGTTTTTTTCTCCTTTTTTGGTCCATACTGGTTTATACTGGTTTGTACTGGTTTATACTGGTTTATACTGGGATTGGGATGAACTGGGAGTGGATTTGGGGCTTTAAAATGGTGAAAAATGGGCAAAAAATGGTGGAAAAATGGGATTTTTTTTGGTTTTTTTTTTGTTTTTTTGGCCCATACTGGTCCATATTGGTCCATACTGGTTTATACTGGTCTGTACTGGTTTCCAGCGCTGGAGATCGGGCCGGACCTGCCGTCGGCCGAGGCCCTGGCGCGCTGGCTGGGCGAACCCGTGCGCGCCGCCTTCCTCCCCACCCGCCTCTTCCTCACCAACAAGAAAGGGTTCCCCGTGCTGGGCCGGGGCCACCAGCGCCTGCTGGGGCAGCTGCTCAAGGTACTGGGTTATACTGGTTTGGACTGGGAGGGGGGAAATGGGGAAAAAACGGGGAAAAAATGGGGAAAAAAGGGGGAAAAATGAGCAAAAAATGGGGAAGAAAGGGTTAAAAATGGGGGAAATATGGGGAAAAAACGGTGAAAAAATTGGGAAAAATTGCAAAAAAATGCCAAAAAAATGGGAGAAAAAATTGGTGAAAAAATGGGAAAAATTGACTGGAAAATGGGGAAAAAATGGGGAAAAAGTGGGAAAAAAATGGGGAAAAAAGGCTGAAACAATGACTGGAAAATGGGGGAAAAACGGTAAAAATATGACCAAAATGAGGGAAAACTGGGGGGGAAAAATGGTGAAAAATAGTGAAAAATGACCAAAAAATGGGGAAAAAACAGGGAAAGAATGGGGAAAAATTGATGGAAAAATGGGGAAAAAATAACTAAAAAATGGGGAGGAAAAGGTTAAAATAGGGGAAAATTGGGGTTTTTATACTGGTTTATACTGGGAGGGACTGGGAGGGGGGAAATGGGGAAAAAATGGGGAAAAATGGGGAAAATCGGTGAAAAAATGGGGAAAAAAGGGGGAAAAATGAGCAAAAAATGGCATTGAAAGGGTTAAAAATGGGGGAAAAATGGGGAAAAAATGGGGAAA
The DNA here is from genome assembly GCF_028769735.1 of Zonotrichia leucophrys gambelii. Lineage (NCBI taxonomy): Eukaryota > Metazoa > Chordata > Aves > Passeriformes > Passerellidae > Zonotrichia > Zonotrichia leucophrys. The sequence continues at coordinate 4,598 of NW_026992920.1, forward strand.
ACATGGAAAAAAAAAGACCGAAAAAATGGGGAAAAAAGGGGGAAAAAATGACCAAAAAATGGGGAAAAAATGACACAAAAATGGGGAAAAAATGACCAAAAAATGAGGAAAAAATGTCCAAAAAATGGCATTTAAAGGGTTAAAAAAGGGGGGGGGAATATGGGGGAAAAAATGGGGAAAAAAAGGGTGAAAAAATGACCGGAAAATGGGGAGAAAATGGTGAAAAAATGGGGAAAAATTGCAAAAAAATGACCAAAACATGGGAGAAAAAGAGTTAAAAAAAGGCCAAAAATGCCATTGAAAGGGTTTAAAATGGGGGAAACAATGAGCCAAAAAAAGGAGAAAAAATTGGGAAAAATGGGAAAAAAAGAAGAAAAAAATTGACTGGAAAATGGTGAAAAAATGGGAGAAAATGGTGAAAAAAATAGGGAAAAATTGGGAAAAAAAAGACCAAAAAATGGGGAAAAAAGGCTGAAAAAATGACTAAAAATAGAGAGAAAATGGTGAAAAATTGGGAAAAAATGACCAAAAAATGGGCAAAAATTGGGGGGAAAATTACAAAAAAATGGGGAAAAAATGGGGAAAAATGGGGGAAAAATGACCAAAAAATGGGGGGGAAAAATGGTGAAAAAATTACCAAAAAATGGGATTTTTTACGGGGTTTTTTTTGGGTGTTTTGGTCCATACTGGTTTATACTGGTTTATACTGGGATTGGGATGAACTGGGGGTGGATTTGGGGCTTTAAAATGGCAAAAGAATGGAAAAAAATGGGGAAAAAAACGGGTAAAAAATGCATTAAAAATAGGATTTTTTTGGGTTTTTTTTCTGTATATTGTATCCATACTGGGGCATACTGGTCTGTACTGGTTTGTACTGGGATTGGGATGAACTGGGGGTGGATTTGGGGCCTTAAAACACTGAAAAAGGAGCAAAAAGTGGCGAAAAATGGGATTTTTTCGGGGTTTTTTCTGTATATTGTACCCATACTGGTTCGTACTGGTTTGTACTGGGATTGGGATGAACTGGGGGTGGATTTGGGGCTCTAAAATGACAAAAAAAGGAAAAAAATGGGCAAAAAAAAGGGAAAAAATGTGTAAAAAATGGGATTTTTTTGGGATTTTTTTGGGGTTTTTTTGTGTATCTTCCCCGTACTGGTTTGTACTGGTTCATACTGGTTTATACTGGGATTGGGATGAACTGGGGGTGGATTTGGGGCTTTAAAATGGTGAAAAATGGGTAAAAAATGTGTAAAAAACGGGATTTTTTTGGGATTTTTTCGGGGTTTTTTCTGTATATCTTCTCCATACTGGTTCATACTGGTCCATACTGGTTTGTACTGGTTTATACTGGGATTGGGATGAACTGGGGGTGGATTTGGGGCTTTAAAATGGCAAAAAAAGAGAAAAAATGGGCAAAAAATGGCTAAAAAATGCGTAAAAAATGGGATTTTTTTGGGATTTTTTCGGGGTTTTTTCTGTATATTGTTCTCACACCAGTCCATACTGGTTTATACTGGTTCATACTGGTTTCCCCACAGCTGGACGTGCAGCTGATCGTGCAGGGCAGCCCCCGGCACGGCGGGCGCCCCCTGGCCGCGTACCTGCAGTACCTGGAGCACCTGGGCCAGCACCGGCCCCCGCCCTCCGCCTACGAGCTCTATGCGAGGGGGTACGAGGATTATCTGCAGAGCCCATTGCAGGTGAGACCAGTTCAGACCAGTTTGAACTGGGAGCATCCCAGTAACCCCCCAGTTAGCTCCCAGTACAGCCCCGTAACCAAAAACCCCAAACCAGTAACAAAAAACCCAAAACCAGTAACTCTCAGGCCATCCCAGTTCATCCCAGTTTGTCCCAGTTCATCCCAGTAACCCCAAACCCGCTCCCAGTTCATCCCAGTTCATCCCAGTGCAGCACAGTAACCAAAAACCCCAAACCAGTAACAAAAAACCCAAAACCAGTAACACAAACCCCAAACCAGTAACTCCCAGTAACCCCAAACCCCATCCCAGTTCATCCCAGTTTGCTCCCAGTTCATCCCAGTCCATCCCAGTTACCTCCCAGTCCATCCCAGTTCATCCCAGTGACCCCAAACTCACTCCCAGTCCATCCCAGTTCATCCCAGTTCCATCCCAGTTACTCACTGGGAAGCCCTGACCCCAAACCAGTAACTCCCAGTAAGGAAAAACCCCAAACCAGTAACACTAAACTCACTCCCAGTTCCTCCCAGTTCAAACCAGTGACTCCCAGTAACCCCAAATCCACTCCCAGTTCATCCCAGTAACTCCCAGTAAGCCCTGACCCCAAACCAGTAACTCCCAGTAAGGAAAAACCCCAAACCAGTAACACCAAACTCACTCCCAGTCCATCCCAGTTTGATCCCAGTCGCTCCCAGTCCATCCCAGTTCATCCCAGTTTGATTCCAGTCCATCCCAGTTAGCTCCCAGTAAGCCCTGACCCCAAACCAGTAACCAAAAACCCCAAACCAGTAACTCCCAGTAAGGACAAACCCCAAACCAGTAACTCCCAGTAACCCCAAACCCCATCCCAGTGACCCCAAACTCACTCCCAGTCCATCCCAGTTCATCCCAGTAACTTCCCAGTACAGCCCAGTAAGCAAAAACCCCAAACCAGTAACAAAAAACCCCAAACCAGTAACCCCAAACTCACTCCCAGTTCAAACCAGTAACACAAAACCCCAAACCAGTGACTCCCAGTAACCCCAAACCCCATCCCAGTGACCCCAAACTCACTCCCAGTCCATCCCAGTTCATCCCAGTAACTTCCCAGTACAGCCAGGTAACCAAAAACCCCAAACCAGTAACAAAAAACCCCAAACCAGTAACTCCCAGTAACCCCAAACTCACTTCCAGTTCATCCCAATTTGATCCCAGTCCATCCCACTAACCACCCAGTAACTCCCAGTAAGAAAAAACCCCAAACCAGTAACTCCCAGTAAGCCCTGACCCCAAACCAGTAACACAAACCCCTCGGCCTACGAGCTCTATGCCAGGGGGTACGAGGATTGTCTGCAGAGCCCCCTGCAGGTGAGACCAGTTCAGACCAGTATAGACCAGTATAGACCGGTATAGACCGGTATAGACCAGTATAGACCAGTATAGACCAGTATAGGAACCCCCAGTACAGCCCGGTAACCAAAAACCCCAAACCAGTGACTCCCAGTAACCCCAAAACCCATCCCAGTGACCCCAAGCTCGCTCCCACTCCATCCCAGTCCATCCCAGTAACCCCCCAGTAAGCCCTGACCCCATCCCAGTAACTCCCAGTAACCCCAAACCCATCCCGGTTCATCCCAGTGACCAAAAACCCCAAACCAGTAACTCCCAGTTCATCCCAGTCCATCCCAGTTCATCCCAGTAACCCCCCAGTAAGCCCTGACCCCAAACCAGTAACTCCCAGTAAGGAAAAACCCCAAACCAGTAACACAAACCCCAAACCAGTAACCTCCCAGTAACCCCAGACCCATCCCAGTAACCCCAAACTCACTCCCAGTTCCTCCCAGTTCATCCCAGTAACTCCCAGTACAGCCCTGACCCCAAACCAGTAACTCCCAGTAAGGAAAAACCCCAAACCAGTAACACCAAACTCACTCCCAGTCCATCCCAGTCCATCCCAGTTTGATCCCAGTCCATCCCAGTCCATCCCAGTAACCCCAAAACCCATCCCAGTTCAAACCAGTTCATCCCAGTAACTCCCCAGTACAGCCCGGTAACCAAAAACCCCAAACCAGTAACTCCCAGTCCATCCCAGTTCATCCCAGTCCATCCCAGTTCATCCCAGTTTGATCCCAGTCCATCCCAGTAACCTCCCAGTACAGCCCGGTAACCACAAACCCCAAACCAGTAACTCCCAGTAACCCCAAACCCATCCCAGTAACCCCAAAACCCATCCCAGTTCAAACCAGTTCATCCCTGTAACTCCCCAGTACAGCCCTGACCCCAAACCAGTCACTCCCAGTAATGAAAAACCCCAAACCAGTAACCCCAAACCCACTCCCAGTTCATCCCAGTCCATCCCAGTTCATCCCAGTTCATCCCAGTTTGATCCCAGTCACTCCCAGTTCATCCCAGTACAGCCCTGACCCCAAACCAGTAACTCCCAGTAAGGAAAAACCCCAAACCAGTAACACAAACCCCTCGGCCTACGAGCTGTACGCGAGGGGATATGAGGATTATCTGCAGAGCCCCCTGCAGGTGAGACACCAGTATAGACCAGTATAGACCAGTATAGGAACCCCCCAGTACAGCCCAGTAACCAGAAACCCCAAACCAGTAACTCCCAGTAAGGAAAAACCCCAAACCAGTAACCCCAAACTCACTCCCAGTAACCCCAAACTGCATCCCAGTGACCCCAAACTCACTCGCAGTCCATCCCAGTCCATCCTAATCCATCCCAGTTTGATCCCAGTTCATCCCAGTTCATCCCAGTAACCCCAAACCCACTCCCAGTTCATCCCAGTTCATCCCAGTAACCCCCCAGTAAGCCCTGACCCCAAACCAGTAACTCCCAGTAACCCCAAACTCACTCCCAGTTCCTCCCAGTTCCTCCCAGTTCATCCCAGTCCATCCCAGTTAGCTCCCAGTACAGCCTGGTAGCAAAAAACCCCATCCCAGTAACTCCCAGTAAGGAAAAACCCCAAACCAGTAACCAAACCCCTCGGCCTACGAGCTGTACGCCAGGGGGTACGAGGATTATCTGCAGAGCCCCCTGCAGGTGAGACCAGTTCAGACCAGTTCAGACCAGTATAGACTGGTATACAGCAGTATAGGAGCCTCCCAGTACAGCCCAGTAACCAGAAACCCCAAACCAGTAACACAAACCCCAAACCAGTCACTCCCAGTAACCCCAAACCCCATCCCAGTAACCCCAAACTCACTCCCAGTTCATCCCAGTTTGATCCCAGTTAGCTCCCAGTACAGCCCGGTAACAAAAACCCGCAAACCAGTAACTCCCAGTTCATCCCAGTCCATCCCAGTCCATCCTAATCCAGCCCAGTTCAAACCAGTAACTCTCCAGTAAGTCCTGACCCCAAACCAGTAACTCCCAGTAAGGAAAAACCCCAAACCAGTAACTCCCAGTAACCCCAAACCCCATCCCAGTAACCCCAAACTCACTCCCAGTCCATCCCAGTCCATCCCGGTAACTCCCAGTAAGGAAAAACCCCAAACCAGTAACTCCCAGTAACCCCAAAACCCATCCCAGTTCATCCCAGTAACCCCAAAACCCCAAACCAGTAACTCCCAGTTCATCCCAGTCCATCCCAGTTGATCCCAGTTTGATCCCAGTCCATCCCAGTTCAAACCAGTAACCTCCCAGTAAGCCCTGACCCCAAACCAGTAACTCCCAGTAACAAAAAACCCCAAACCAATAACTCCCAGTAACCCCAAAACCCCAAACCAGTGACTCCAAACTCACTCCCAGTTCATCCCAGTTCATCCTAATCCATCCCAGTTCATCCCAGTTTGCTCCCAGTTCATCCCAGTAAGCCCTGACCCCAAACCAGTAACTCCCAGTAAGGAAAAACCCCAAACCAGTAACACAAACCCCAAACCAGTCACTCCCAGTCCATCCCAGTAACCCCAAACCCATCCCAGTAACTCCAAATTTGCTCCCAGTCCATCCCAGTTAGCTCCCAGTGCAGCCCAGTTGGCTCCCAGTGCAGCCCGGTAACCAGAAACCCCAAACCAGTAACTCCCAGTCCATCCCAGTTCATCATTTTGGGGGAATTTGTTCAATTTTGGGGAATTTTTGGGGATTTTTGGGGGAATTTTTGGGAATTTCTGGGTGAATTCCTGGTGAATTTTTGGGAAATTTTTTGGGAATTTTGGGTGAATTTTTGGGAAATTTTTTGGGGAATTTTGGATGAATTTTGGGGAATTTTTTTGGGAATTTTTGGGTGAATTTTTGGGATTTTTTTTGGGAATTTTGGGTGAATTTTTGGGAATTTTGGGGAATTTCTGGGTGAATTCCTGGTGAATTTTTGGGAAATTTTTGGGGAATTTTGGGTGAATTTTTGGGAATTTTGGGGTGAATTTTTGGGAATTTTTGGGTGAATTTTTGGGAATTTTTATTCCGGATTTTGGGGTGAAATTTTGGGATTTTTTTGTGAACTTTGGGTGAAATTTGGGGGAATTTCTGGGTGAATTTTTGGGAATTTCCATTCTGGATTTTGGGGTGAATTCCGGGAATTTTGGGGCGAATTTTTGGGAATTTTTTGGGAATTTTTTTTGGAATTTTGGGTGAAATTTTGGGAATTTCTGGCTGGATTTTGGGGCGAATTCCGTGGATTTTGGGTCTCCCCCAGCCCCTGATGGACAACCTGGAGTCTCAGACCTACGAGGTTTTCGAGAAGGATCCAATCAAATACTGCCAATACCAGCAGGTACCGCCCCCTCATTTGCATCTCATCTGCATACCCCTCCTTCTTATTCCCCCCTTCCCTCCGCCCTCTTTCCCCTCATTTGCATATTCATGCAGCTAATTTGCATGGGCACCGCCCTTCTCATTCGTCTCTTTTGAGCCAATTCTGCCTTAATTTGAATGAATTAAATGTGCAAATTTATGCAAATTAACCCATGCGGAATTAATCAGCTACTGTTTTTTTTTTAATTTGCATAATTTGATGGATGATTTGCATAATTACGGCTCTGCTTTGCATCAACAGATTTAATTGCAACCCATATTCATGACCTCATTTGCATAATCATTACGATATTTGCATACTGCAATTCTATTTGCTGCGGCTTGCTCTTAATTTGCATCAAAGCCTGTGATTTGCATAATAATGATTTTTAAATTAGCTTAATTTGCATGGCCACGCCCCTTTGGGAGGCCATTTAGTCCCTATGTTTGCATGATTTGCATAGAATCATGCCTAATTTGCATAACGGAGTCCCTCATTTGCATATGTTCATTTTTTGATTGGCTGAATGTGGCTTTGGTGGGTGTGGCCGCTGCTCTCATTTGCATGGCCACGCCCACAATCTTTGTTTGGGCTGCTGGGGGGAGCCTGGGGAATGGCATGGCCCTGATTTGCATAAATTTGCATGATTTTGCATAAATTTGCATAAATTCCAGGCCATCTTCAAGTGCCTGCAGGACCGAGTGCCCGAGGCCGAGCGGGAGAGCAACGTGCAGTGAGTGCCCAAAATTCACAGAATTCACCCCAAAATTCATCTCAAAATTCACAAAATTCACCCCTAAATTCACCCCAAAATTCACAAAATTCAGCCCAAAATTCAGCCCAAAATTCAGCCCAAAATTCATCTCAAAATTCACCCCAAAATTCACCTCAAAATCCACAAAATTCACCCCAAAATTCACCCCAAAATTCACAAAATTCACCCCAAAATTCATCTCAAAATTCACAAAATTCACCCCAAAATTCACCCCAAAATTCACCCCAAAAATCACCCCAAAATTCACAAAATTCACCCCAAAATTCACCCCAAAATTCACAAAATTCACCCCAAAATTCACAAAATTCACAAAATTCACCCCAAATTCACCCCAAAATTCACCCCAAAATTCACAAAATTCACCCCAAAATTCACCTTAAAATTCACCAAATTCACCCCAAACCCACCCCAAAATTCACAAAATTCACCCCAAAATTCACCCTCAATTTTACCCCCAAATTCACCCCATGATCTGCTCCAAAATGCCCCAAATTCTCCCAAAATTCACAAAATTCACCCCAAAATTCACTCCAAAATTCACCCCAAAATTCACCTCAAAATCTTCATAAATCACCCCAAAATTCACCCCAAAATTCACAAATTTCACAAAATTCCGCTGGATTTTGCCCATTTCCGATCGGATTTTTCCCAATTTTTTTCCCATTTTTTTGCCATTTTTTTCCCATTTTTTTCCCATTTTTTTCCCATTTTTTTCCCATTTTTTCCCAATTTTTCCCATTTTTTTTCCCAATCTTTCCCCAATTTTTCCCATTGTTTTTCCCGATTTTTGCCGTTTTTGTTTGCTATTTTTTCTCTATTTTTTCCCAATTTTTGCCATTTTTTTGCTTTTTTTTGCCTTTTTTTTGCCTTTTTTTTTGCTGATTTTTCCCAATTTTTGCCATTTTTTTGCCTTTTTTTTTGCTATTTTTCCCTGATTTTTTCCCATTTTTTCCCCATTTTTTCCCCATTTTTTTCCCGATTTTTCCCCCATTTTTTCCCATTTTTTTCCCCATTTTTTCCCCATTGTTTTCCCATTGTTTTTCCCGATTTTTGCCGTTTTTCCCCTGTTTCTGCAGGGTGCTGATGGTTGCCATTTTCCCCATTTTTCCCCAATTTTTCCCCAATTTTTCCCCATTTTTTTCCCAATTTTTCCCCAATTTTTCCCCATTTTTTCCCATTTTTTCCCATTTTTTTCCCATTTTTTTGCTGATTTTTTCCCAATTTTTGCCATTTTTTTTCCCAATTTTTGCCATTTTTTTGCCATTTTTTTGCCTTTTTTTTTGCTATTGTTTTCCCAATTTTTGCCATTTTTTTGCTATTTTTTTGCTATTTCTTTGCCATTTTTTCCCAATTTTTGCCATTTTTTTGCTATTTTTTTGCTATTTTTCCCTGATTTTTTCCCATTTTTTTCCCATTTTTTCCCCATTTTTTTCCCAATTTTCCCCATTTTTTTCCCAATTTTCCCCATTTTTTCCCAATTTTTTCCCCATTTTTTTCCCATTTTTTTCCCAATTTTTCCCATTTTTTTTGCCTTTTTTTTTCCCATTTTTTCCCATTTTTTTTTGCTGATTTTTCCCAATTTTTGCCATTTTTCTTTGCTATTTTTTCCCAATTTTTGCCATTTTTTCCCATTTTTTTCCCTTTTTTTTCCCATTTTTTTCCCATTTTTTTCCCATTTTTTTGCTGATTTTTTCCCAATTTTTTCCATTTTTTTCCCATTTTTTCCCCATTTTTTTCCCGATTTTTCCCCAATTTTTCCCCATTTTTCCCCCATTTTTTCCCCATTTTTTTCCCGTTTTTCCCCATTGTTTTCCCATTGTTTCCCCATTGTTTGTTTTTTCCCGATTTTTCCCGTTTTCCCCCGTTTCTCAGGGTGCTGATGGTTGCCATTTTCACCATTTTTTCCCCATTTTTTTCCCAAATTTTTCCCCAATTTTCCCCATTTTTCCCAATTTTTCCCCATTTTTTCCCCATTTTTTCCCCATATTTTCCCCATTTTTTCCCCAATTTTTTTCCCATTTTTTCCCATATTTTCCCCAATTTTCCCGTTTTCCCCCCGTTTCTCAGGGTGCTGATGGTTCTGGGTGCCGGGCGGGGCCCGTTGGTGTCGGCGGCGCTGAGGGCGGCCAGGATGGCCGGGACACGAGTGAGGATCTACGCCGTGGAGAAAAACCCAAACGCCGTCGTCACGTGAGTATTGATCGGTAATCAATAACTGATAATTGGTAACTGATTAGTATGAGAAGTTATAAATTAATTATTAACGATCTAATTGCTGTTAATTACCGCTAATTAGGCTGGAGAACTGCCAGTGGGAGGAGTGGGGCTCGCAGGTGTCGGTGGTGTCGCGGGACATGCGGGGCTGGGCCGCGCCCGAGCGCGCCGACCTGGTGGTGTCGGAGCTGCTGGGATCCTTCGGGGACAACGAGCTGAGCCCAGAGTGCCTGGACGGGGCCCGGGGCTGCCTCAAAGGTGGGCAAAAAATGGGGCAAAAAAGGGGAAAAACGGGGAAAAAAACCCCGAGAAAATCGGGTGAGAAACGGCCGAGAAACGGGCAAAAAACAGGGAAAAAAATGGAAAAAAATCGGGATTAAAAGCGGCACAAAAGTGGGAAAAAAATGGGGGGAATTTGGGGAAATTGGGGGGAAAAGGTGGGGGAAAAGAAGGGAAAAAAGGTGGAAGGAGAAAAAAAATGGAGGGAAAAAAGAGAAAAAAATTTAGGGAAAAATGACCCAAAAATGGGAAATATGGTGAAAAATGGTGAAAAATGGGAATAAAAAAGGGACTAAAAAGGGAAAATCGGCACAAAAGTGGGGAAAAATTTGGGGAAATTTGGGGAAATGGGGGAAAAGGTTGGGAAAAGGAGAGGAAAAAGGGGGAATGAGAAAAAAATTGTGAGAAAAGTGGAAAAATTTGGTATTAAAAAGCAAAAAATGGGAAAATTGGCAGAAATAAGAGGGAAATGGGAATAAAAAGGGAAAATTGGCACAGAAGTGGGGAAAAATTTGGGGAATTTGGGAAAATGGGGGAAAAGGTGGGGAAAGAAGGGAAAAAGAGGAAAGGGAAGAAAAGGAAAATGGGAAAATGGAAAATGGGGAAAAAAAGTGGAAAAAATGAAGGGAAATGGGCAAAGGGTGGTGTGGGAGCTGCTGGGATCCTTCGGGGACAACGAGCTGAGCCCAGAGTGCCTGGACGGGGCCCGGGGCTGCCTCAAAGGTGGGCAAAAAATGGGGTGAAAAAGGGGAAAAAAGGGGAAAAAAACCCCGAAAAAATCGGGCAAAAAATGGGGGAGAAACGGGGAAAAAACGGCAAAAAGGGAAAAAACGGGGAAAAAATCGGGATTTAAAGCGGCACGAAAGTGGGGAAAAATTTGGGAAAATTGGTGAAATTGGGGGGAAAATATGGGGGAAAAGAAGAGGAAAAATTGGGAGTGGGAAAAAAAATTAGGGGAAAAAAAGGGAAAAATTTTGAGGGAAAATGACCAAAAAATGGGAAATATGGTGAAAAATGGTGAAAAATGGGAATAAAAATGGGACTAAAAATGGGAAAATCGGCACAAAAGTGGGGAAAAATTTGGGGAAATTTGGGGAAAATGGGGGGAAAAGGTGGGGGAAAATGAGAGGAAAAATGGGAATTGGAAAAAAAATGGAGGGAAAAAAGAGAAAAAAATTTGGGGAAAAATTACCCAAAAATGGTAAAATGGTGAAAAATGGTGAAAAATGGGAATAAAAAGGGACTAAAAATGGGAAAGTCGGCACAAAAGTTGGGAAAAATTTGGGGAAATTTGGGGAAATGGGGGGAAAAAGTGGGGGAAAAGAAGAGGAAAAATTTGGAGTGGGAAAAAAAATTGAGGGAAAAAACAGGAAAAAGTTTGGGGAAAAATGACCCAAAAATGGGAAAAATGGTGAAAAATGGGAATAAAAATGGGACTAAAAATGGGAAAATCGGCACAAAAGTGGGGTAAAAATGGGGGGAAAAAGTGGGGGAAAAGAAGGGAAAAAATGTGAAAGGAGAAAAAAAATGGAGGGAAAAAAGAGAAAAAAATTTGGGGAAAAATAACCCAAAAATGGGAAAAATAGTGAAAAATGGGAATAAAAATGGGACTAAAAAAGGGAAAATCGGCACAAAAGTGGGGTAAAATTTGGGGAAATTTGGGGAAAATGGGGGGAAAAGGTGGGGGAAAAGAAGAGGAAAAAGAGGGAAAGGGAAGAAAAAGGGAAAATGGGAAAAATTGGAAAGTGGGGAAAAAAAAGTGGAAAAAATGGGGGGAAATGGGCAAAGGGTGGTGTGGGAGCTGCTGGGATCCTTCGGGGACAACGAGCTGAGCCCCGAGTGCCTGGACGGGGCCCGGGGCTGCCTCAAAGGTGGGCAAAAAATGGGGCAAAAAACGGGAAAAAAGGGGAAAAAAACCCCGAAAAATCGGGAGAAACCGCGAAAGGGCAAAAACGGGAAAACAGGAAAAAACGGGATTAAGCGCACAAGTGGAAATGGGAAATTGGGAATGGGAAAGTGGGAAAAAGGAAATGTGAAGAGAAAAAAATGAGGAAAGAAAAAATTTGGAAAATACCCAAAATGAAATGGTGAAATGAATAAAAATGGGATTAAAAAGAACGGCACAAAAGTGGGAAAAAAATGGGGGGAAATTGGGGAAATTGGGGGGAAAAAGTGGGGGAAAATAAGGTAAAATTTGTGGAAGGAGAAAAAAAATTGAGGGAAAAAACAGGAAAAAGTTTGGGGAAAAATGACCCAAAAATGGGAAATATGGGAAAATGGATAAAATGGGAATAAAAAAGGGAAAATCGGCACAAAAGTGGGGAAAAATTGGGGGAAAATTGGGGAAAATGGGGGGAAAAGGTGGGGGAAAAGAAGAGGAAAAAGAGGGAAAGGGAAGAAAAAGGGAAAATGGGAAAAATTGGAAAATGGGGGAAAAAAAAGTGGAAAAAATGGGGGGAAATGGGCAAAGGGTGGTGTGGGAGCTGCTGGGATCCTTCGGGGACAACGAGCTGAGCCCAGAGTGCCTGGACGGGGCCCGGGGCTGCCTCAAAGGTGGGCAAAAAATGGGGCAAAAAAGGGGAAAAAAGGGGAAAAAAACCCCGAAAAAATCGGGTGAGAAACGGGGAAAATACGGGCAAAAAACGGGGAAAAAACGGGGAAAAAATCGGGATTTAAAGCGGCACGAAAGTGGGGAAAAAATGGGGGGAATTTGGGGAAAATGGGGGGAAAAAGTGGGGGAAAAGAAGGGGAAAAATGTGGAATGAGAAAAAAAATGGAGGGAAAAAAGAGAAAAAAATTTGGGGAAAAATGACCCAAAAATGGGAAAAATGGTGAAAAATAGGAATAAAAATGGGAATAAAAAAGGGAAAATCGGCACAAAAGTGGGGAAAAAATGGGGAGAAATTGTCGAAAATGGGAGGAAAAAGTGGGGGAAAAGAAGGGAAAAAATGTGGAAGAAGGAAAAAAACGGAAGAAAAAAAGAGGAAAAATTTTGAGGAAAAATGACCCAAAAATGGGAAAAATGGTGAAAAATGGGAATAAAAGGGGGAATAAAAATGGGAATAAAAAAGGGAAAATCGGCACAAAAGTGGGGAAAAATTTGGGGAAATTTGGGGAAAATGGGGGGAAAAGGTGGGGGAAAATAAGGGACAAAATGTGGAATGAGAAAAAAAATGGAGGGAAAAAAGTGGGAAAAATTTTGAGGAAAAATGACCCAAAAATGGGAAATATGGTGAAAAATGGGAATAAAAAAGGGAAAATCGGCACAAAAGTGGGGAAAAATTTGGGGAAATTTGGGGAAAATGGAGGAAAAAGGTGGGGGAAAAAGAGAGGAAAAAGGGGGAATGGGAAAAAAAATGGGGGGAAAAAAGAGAAAAAAATTGGGGGAAAAATGGTGAAAAATGGGAATAAAAATGGGACTAAAAAAGGGAAAATCGGCACAAAAGTGGGGAAAAAATGGGGAGAATTTGGGGAAAATGGGGGGAAAAGGTGGGGGAAAAGGAGAGGAAAAAGGGGGAGTGGGAAAAAAAATGGAGGGGAAAAAGAGGAAAGATTTTGGGGAAAAATGACCCAAAAATGGGAAAAATGGTGAAAAATGGGAATAAAAATGGGACTAAAAAAGGGAAAATCGGCACAAAAGTGGGGAAAAAATTGGGGGAAATTTGGGGAAAATGGGGGGAAAAGGTGGGGGAAAAAGAGAGGAAAAATTGGGAGTGGGAAAAAAAATTAGGAGAAAAAAGGGGAAAAATTGTGGAGAAAAATGACCCAAAAATGGGAAAAATAACAGGATTCAAAGTGGGAATAAAAAAAGGAAAATTGGCACAAAAAAAAATGGGAATTTTTGGGGTATAAAATGGGAATATTTTGGGATGTAAAAGGGGATTTTTCTGGGTAAAAATGGGAATTTTTGGTGGGGAAAAAATCTGATTTTTTGGCCATAAAAATGGGATTTTTGGTGGGTAAAAATGGGATTTTTAAGGCGAAAAAAATCTAATTTTTGGGGGAAAAAATCGGATTTTTTGGCTATAAAAATGGGATTTTTTTGGGGAAAAAAGCGATTTTTTGGGGGGAATTTTTGGGCATTCGGTCCTGTTTAAATTGTGGATTATTTTTGGTGCTAAATTTTGGATTTTTGGTGTTTTCCAGAGGACGGGGTGTCCATCCCTCAGTCCTACACCTCGTTCCTGGCCCCCGTCTCCTCCTCCAAGCTCTACAACGAAGTTCGGGGCTGCCGAGAGCACGACCGGCACCCGGAGGTACCAAAAATGGGAAATTTTGGGGAAAAAATGGGGGAAAAAACGGGAAAAAATGGGATTTTTGGTGGGGGAAAAATGGGATTTATGATGGGGAAAAATGGGGGAAAAATGGGGAAAAAATGGGATTTTTTGGTGGGGGGAATGGGGGGAAAATGAGGGAAAAAATGGGAAAAGGTGGGGGCAAAAACTGGGAAAAAAGGGAGAAAAAATGGGGAAAAATGGGAAAAAAAGGGAGAAAAAATGAGGAAAAATGGGGGGAAAAAGAGGAAAAAATGGGGGGAAATGGAGAAAAAAACAGGAAAAAATGGGATTTTTGGTGGGGGAAAAATGGGGGAAAAATGGGAAAAAACGGGAAAAAAATGGGATTTTTAATGGGGGGAAAATGGGAAAAAATGGGGAAAAAATGGGGGAAAAAAGGGGGAAAAAATGGGATTTTTGATGGGGGGGAAATGGGGGAAAAAAGGGAGAAAAAATGGGGAAAAAAGGGGGAAAAAATGGGGGAAAAATGGGGAAAAAAGGGATTTTTGGTAGAGGGGGAATGGGGGGAAAATGGGAAAACATGGAGAAAAAATGGGAAATGGGGAAAAATGCGGGGGAAAATGGAGAAAAAAAATGGGAAAAAAAGGGATTTTTGGGGAGGGTAATGGAGAGAAAATGGGAAAAAATTGGAAAAAATGGGTGGGAAATGAGGAATTTGGGGGATTTTTTGGGGGAATTTTGGGGAATTTTTGGTGGAGTTTTTGGGCTTTTTTCGGGGAATTTTGGGGATTTTTTTGGGGAATTTGGGGATTTTTAGGGGGGATTTTTGGGGATTTTTTTGGTGGAATTTTGAGGATTTTGGGGTTTTTTTTGGGGAGTATTGGGGATGTTGTTGGAGATTTTTTTGGGCAATTTTGTGGATTTTTGTGGGGGATTTTTGGTGATTTTTTGGGGATTTTTAGGACTTTCCTTGGGGGAATTTTGGGGTTTTTTTGGGGGAAGTTTTGAGGTTTTTTTGGTGGAGATTTGGGGATTTTGGGAGTTTTTTTTGGGGAATATTTGGGATGTTGCTAAGGGTTTTTTTGTGGATTTTTGGGGGATTTTTAGGGGGAATTTTGAGGAATTTTTGGTGGAATTTTTGGGCATTTTTTTCTGGGATTTTTAGGAATTTTTTGGTGGAATTTTTGGGATTTTTAGGGGGCATTTTGGGGATTTTTGAGCATTTTGGGGGGGATTTTTTCTGGGATTTTTCTGGGATTTTTGGGGATTTTTTTGGGGAATTTTGTGGATTTTTTGGGGGGATTTGGGGGATTTTTTGGGGAATATTGGCGATGTTGTTGGGGATTTTTTTGGAGGGATTTGGGGGAATTTTGGTGGAGTTTTTGGATTTTTTGGGGGAAATTTGGGGTTTTTTTGGTGGAATTTTTGGGCATTTTTTTCTGGGATTTTTAGGAATTTTTAGGTGGAATTTTTGGGATTTTTAGGGGGATTTTGGGGATTTTTGGGGATTTTGGGGGGATTTTTTCGGGGATTTTTGGGGATTTTTTTGGGGGATTTGGGGTATTTTTTGGGGAATATTGGCGATGTTGTTGGGGATTTTTTGGAGGGATTTGGGGGAATTTTAGGGGGAATTTTGGTGGAGTTTTGGGGGGGATTTTGAGCATTTTGGGGGGGATTTTTTCTGGGATTTTTAGGAATTTTTTGGTGGAATTTTTGGGATTTTTAGGGGGGATTTGTGGATTTTTTGGGAATTTTTCAGGCGCAGTTCGAGACCCCGTACGTGGTGAGGCTGCACAATTTCCACCAGGTGGCGCCGCCCCTGCCCTGCTTCACCTTCCAGCACCCAAATCCAGGTCAGGAAAGTTCCAGAATGTTCCAGAAAAATCCCAGAAATCCTTGGGAAAAATCCCAAAAAATTCAGAGGAAAATTAAAAAAAAAATTGGGAAAATTGCCCCAAAATTTCAGGGAAAAATTCAAATAAATTCAAGGCAGAGTCGCCAAAAATTCAGAAAAAAATGCTGAAAATTGCAGGGAAAAATTTCTAAAAATCAGAAAAAACATCAGAAAATTATCCCAAAATAATCAGAAAAAAATCCCAAAAAATCAGAATAAAAAGGGGAAAAAAATCGGAAAAAAATCCCAAAAAATCACCAAATTTTGGTCGGTTTTTTTGGGATTTTTGAGGTTTTTTTGGGGTGAATTATTGGGCTCGGGGGGACCCCCCAGACCTCGAAAAATCCCCAAAAAAATCCCAAAAAATTCAGAGAAAAATTAAAAAAAAAATTGGGAAAATTGCCCCAAAATTTCAGGGAAAAATTCAAATAAATTCAAGGTATTGTCACAAAAAATTCAGAAAAAAATCCTGAAAATTGGGGGGAAAAATTCCTAAAAAACAGGAAAAAAATCAGAGAATTATCCCAAAATAATCAGAAAAAACCTTAAAAAATCAGGAAAAAATTCCCCAAAAAATCCCAAAAAATCGGAAAAAATTCCAAAAAATCCGAAAAAAACCCCCAAAAAACCAGACAAAAAAAAAATCCCTAAAAAATTGGAAAAAAACGGAGAAAAAAATCACAAAAAAATAGAACAAAATTCCTAAAAACCCCCCAAAAAACCCCAAAAACCAGAGAAAACAATCCCTAAAGAATTAGAAAAAAAAGCAGAAAAAAATCCCAAAAAAATCCGAAAAAAATAGAACAAAATTCCTAAAAACCCCAAAAAACCAGACCAAAAAAATCCTTAAAATTTGGAAAAAAACGCAGAAGAAATCACAAAAAAATCCCAAAAAATGAGAAAAAAATTCCAAAAAAAACCCCAAAGAACCAGACAAAAAATCCGCAAAAAATTGGAAAAAAACGGAGAAAAAAATCACAAAAAAATGCGAAAAAAAATCGGAAAGAAATCCTCCAAAATCAGAATAAAATCGGAAAAAAATAAAAAAAAATCCCCAAAAAATCAGAAAAAAATCCAAAAAAAATTCCCAAAAATCAGAAAAAAATCGGAAAAAAACCCCAAAAAAAATCCCAAAAAATTCCCCAAAATTCCGGAAACTTTTCCCAGCGCATTGAGAATTTTTTTGGGGGTAAATTTGGAATTTTTGGGATTTTTTTCCAGATCCCTGCCCTGACAACAGCCGCTACACGGAGCTGAGCTGGCGCGTCCAGGTGGGCACCGTCCTGCACGGCTTCGCCGGCTACTTCGAGACGCGGCTCTACGGCGACGTCACCCTCAGTGAGGGCGGGGCCTCGGGGGGGCGGGGCCGGAAGGGGCGGGGCTTGGGGGAGGGGCAGAAAAAATTTGGGAAAAAACGGTGAAAATTTGGGCGAAAAACGGCGAAAAAATGGGGAAAAAAATGAGGAAAAGGAAAGAAAAATGGGCGTGGTTTGTGGTTTGGGGGCGTGGCCTAATTGGGGTGTGGCTGTGGGCGTGGCTAAGTTGAAAACAGGAGGAATTTGGGTTAAAAAAGGGAAAAAAGTGGAAAAATTGGGGAGAAAAAAAGGAAAAAGGAGTAAAAAGGGGGCGTGGTTTGGGTCTGGGGGCGGGGCTTAGAGGGGCGGGGCCAAGAGGGAGGGGCAGGAAAAATTTGGGGGAAAAACGGTGAAAATTTGGGTGAAAAACGGTGAAAAAATGGGGAAATTTGGGGAAAAATTGGGGAGAAAAAGGGGTAAAAGGAGTTAAAAGTGGGCGTGGTTTGGGGTTTGGGGGCGTGGCCTAATATGGGTGTGGCTGTGGGGCGTGGCTAAGTTGAAAACAGGAGGAATTTGGGTTAAAAAAGGGAAAAAAGTGGAAAAATTAGGGAGAAAATGGGGTAAAAGGAGTAAAAAAGTGGGCGTGGTTTGGGTCTGGGGGCGGGGCTTAGAGGGGCGTAGCCAAGGGGGAGGAGCAGAAAAAATTGGGGAAAAAAAAAGTGAAAATTTGGGCAAAAAATGGTGAAAAAATGGGGAAATTTGGGGAAAAAATGGGAATAAAAAAGAGGATAAGGAAAGAAAAATGGGCGTGGTTTGGGGTTTGGGGGCGTGGCCTAATTGGGGTGTGGCTATGGGCGTGGCTAAGTTGAAAACAGGAGGAATTTGGGTTAAAAATGGTGAAAAAGTGGAAAAATTGGGGAGAAAATGGGGTAAAAGGAGTAAAAAGTGGGCGTGGTTTGGGTCTGGGGGCGGGGCTTAGAGGGGCGTGGCCAAGAGGGAGGGGCAGAAAAAAATTGGGGAAAGAAAGGTGAAAATTTGGGCGAAAAATGGGGAAATTTGGGGAAAAAATGGGAAAAAAAATGAGGATAAGGAAAGAAAAATGGGCGTGGTTTGGGGTTTGGGGGCGTGGCCTAATTGGGGTGTGGCTGTAGGGGCGTGGCTTGAAGGAAAAATGGAGAAATTTGGGAAAAAAATTTAAAAATTTTAAGAAAATTATGAATTTTTTTTCTGTGAAAAATTGAGATTTTTCTGATGGGAAAAAAACATTCGGGCAAAATAAAAATTTAAAAAAAAATTAAAATTTTTGAGATAAAAAGAGAAAAAATTGGGGAAAATATTGAATTTTTTTAGGGAAAATTGGAAATTTTTAAAAGTAAAAATGAAGCAATTGTGGGAAAATTGGTTTTTTTGGGGAAAAAATAATCCAAAATATTCGGGATGAAATTTTTCATTCAAAAAAAATTGGGAAAATTTGAAAATAAATTTTTTATAATTTTGGGAAAATTGGAAAATGTGGGTAAAAAAATTGGATTTTTTCAGAAGGGTAAATTTGAAATTTTTAGGGGAATTGGAGAAAAAAATTTGGAGAATTGTAAGGGAATTTTTTGAAAAAAATTGGAATTTTCAGGAGAAAAATTCGAATTTTTGGGAGAATAATAAAAATATTTAAAGAAAATTGAAAGTTTCGAAAAACTCAATTTTTGAAAGAAAAATTGAGGGAAATTTTTGATTTTTTGGGGGGGAAAAAATTGTAATTTTTAAAGGAAAAATAGGAAAATTTTGGGGTTTTTTGGGATGTTTGAATATTTTAAAATTTGGACAATTTTTGGGGCTGTGGAAATTTGGGAATTTTGGTTAAATTTGGGAATTTTTGGGATTTTTCAGGCATCCGGCCCGAGACGCACTCGCCGGGTTTGTTCTCCTGGTTCCCCATTTTCTTCCCCATCAAGGTGAGGCCAAAAATGGGGTGAAAAATCCAAATTTTGGGCAAAATCCCAACCAAAATTTAGAAATTCTTTGGGAAATTCTGAAAAAATTTGGGATTTTTTTGGAAATTCCCAAAAAAAAATTTAAAATTTTTTTGGAAATTTAAAAAAATAATTTGAAATGTTGGGAAAAATTGCAGAAAAAAAGAGAATTTTAAAAATCATAAAAATTGGGGATTTGGGGGAAATTGATTTTTTGGGAAATTTAAAAAAATAATTTAAAATGTTGGGAAAAATAGCAGAAAAAAATGAGAATTTTAAAAAATCATAAAAGTTGGAATTTTGGGGGAAATAAATTTGGGAATTTTGGGGAAAATTTGTTTGAAAAATCAGAATTTTTGGCAAAAAAATTGGGAAAAATTTGGGGTAAAAATCAAAGAAAATTTGGGCGTGGCCACTCCTAATTACCATAAATGTAATTTTTTGGTGGGCGCGGCCAGCATTAATTAATATAAATGTAATTGTGGTGGGCGTGGTCATCCCTAATTACCATATCGGCCATCTTGGTGGGCGTGGTCATTCCCAATTACCATAAATGTAAATTTCAGTGGGCGTGGTCATCAATAGTAACCATGTTGGCCATCTTGGTGGTGTGGCCACTCGTAGTTTCCATAGGGGCCATCTTGGTGGGTGTGGCCACCCCTAATTACAATAAATGCAAATTTCAGTGGGCATGGCCAGCATTAGTTACCATATTGGCCATCTTGGTGGGCGTGGCCACTCCTTAATTACCATAAATGTAAATTTCAGTGGGCGTGGTCAGCAATAGTTACCATGTTGGCCATCTTGGTGGGCGTGGCCACATCTTAATTACCATATCAGCCATCTTGGTGGGCGTGGTCATTCCTAATTACCATAAATGCAAATTTCAGTGGGCGTGGCCAGCATTAGTTACCATATCGGCCATCTTGGTGGGCGTGGCCACTCCTTAATTACCATATCGGCCATCTTGGTGGGCGTGGCCACCCACACTTCCATTTCCATCTGCGCTGACCCCGCCCCCTTTCTTTCTCTCTTATCCAATCACAGCAGCCGGTGCCGGTGCGGGCGGGGCAGGAAGTGGGCGTGGCCTTCTGGCGCGTGGCCACGCCCAGCAAGGTGTGGTACGAGTGGGCGGTGACGTCACCGCTTTGCTCCGCCCTCCACAACCCCACGGGGCGGAGCTACACCATCGGCCTGTGAGTGATTGACAGCTGGAGGGGGCGGTGACGTCATCGCTTTGCTCCGCCCTCCGCCACCCTCAGGGGGCGGAGCTACAGCCTCGGCCTGGGAGTGATTGACAGCTGGACGGACGGACGGAATAAAGAGAGACAGACGGAAATCCCGGCGTGGTTTTTTTGGGGGAAAAAAATTAAAAAAAATTTGGGAAAAAATTTAAATAAAATTGGGAAAAAAAAAATTTTGTGGGAAAAATTAAAAAAAAAATTTTGGGGGAAAAATGAAGAAAAATTTGGGGATTTTAAGGAGAAAATTTTAAAAAAAAATTTGAGAAAAAAATGGGAATTTTAGGGGAAAATTGAGGAAAAACTTGGGGATTTTGGGGGAAAATTAAAAAAAAATTTGAGAAAAAAATTGGGAATTTTAGGGGAAAATTGAGGAAAAACTTGGGGATTTTTTGAGGGAAAATTCAAAATATAAGGAAAAAAAATTGGGAATTTTGGGGGAAAAATGAGGAAAAACTTGGGGATTTTGGGGAGAAAATTAAAAAAATAAAGAGAAAAAAATTGGGAATTTTAGGGGGAAAAATTTCAAAAAAATTTGAGAAAAAAGCGGAATTTTGTGGGAAACGTTTCAAAATAATTGGGAATTTTTGGGGGGAAATTAAAAAAAAAAGGGAAAAGGAAAATTGGGGGAAAATTTAAATACATTTGGGAAAAAAGTGGAATTTTACGGGGGAAAAAGAAAAATTTTGTGGGAAAAATTTAAAAAAAGAGAATTTTGGGGGGGAAATGGAGGGAAAATGTGGAAAAATTTGGGAATTTTGAGGGGAAAATTTAAAAAGATTGGGAAAAAAGTGGAATCTTGGGGGAAAATTTAAATGCCTTGGGAAAAAGGGAAATTTGGGGGGGAAAAATTTTAAAAAAATGGGAATTTTTGGGAGAATGGGGGGAAAAGTTGGAAAAAAGTTTGGGGAAAATTTTTGGGGAAAAA
>NW_026992921.1:0-25845 GCF_028769735.1 Zonotrichia leucophrys gambelii
CATTTCAATTCCCACAATTCCAAAAGACCATATGTCCACTTTGGGGCCATATGGTTGACCTGTCACCACTTCAGGTGCCATCCACCAAGGAGTCCCAGTTAGCGAGCAGCGTTTGCTCTGCTCAGGGGTGAGCTGAGTAGCGAGGCCAAAATCAGCTGAGGAGAAAACAAAATAGTGGTTTTATCTGAATTCTGTGCAATTAGGAAAGCAAGCAAAAGAATTCCCCAGTAGAAGTTTGAAAACGTGCTGTTGAATCTCCTGGCATTGGTGACTTTAAAAATCCCCCCATTTTTTACACTGCCTCCAGCAGTGGCTTTTGTTCTTTGGAAACTTTAGACTTGTAACTCCCTCCCTCTGGAAGGGACACACACAGAGCAAGGCCACTCTTGACTGCTTGTGCCTCCTTATACCTCTGTGCACGTTGCAACTGTGCCCTCAGCTCGCAGCAGGGGTCCCTGCACTGCCACCAGCACCATTTTTGGGGAGCTGGCAGTCACTCCAAGCAGCCCCACACCCACATCCCTGGAATGCTGCACCCGACCAAGAATGTACTGACCCAGCTTGACAGAGCCATCAGTTTTGAGAAGGATGTTGTCGCTCTTCACGTCTCGATGGATCACATCGTTTGAATGAAGAAAATCCAGTCCTTGCAGGCACTGAGCGAGAAAACAGAAAGAGGAGGGCAAAAATGAGTGATGTGATTTCATCACACAAGAAAGGAAACAGCTCCAAAAGATTCCCTCTCCAGGGGAATGGGGAGTAATGGCAGAACAGTAATGGCCACTGAGAGGAAGAGCTTGCTGCTCCACTGAGAGCAGGACCTTTCTGAGGAAAGGCACGTCAGCTTTTGAAAGAGCAACAGCACCTGCTGTTGTAGGCTGTCCCCTGCCAACCAGCCAGGATGACTCCTGCTGCAGTGCATGTGCTCAGAAGCAAAGAGCATTCTGGCTGCACTCCTATCCTTTTTAGCTGAGGACTGAGAGAAACGAGTCTCTCTCTTTTTTCTTTGCTGTTTGTTTCAAATCCTGCCACCAGCCCCTTTGCTTTTACAGGCAAGGAATGCAGTGAAGACAGACTCCAGGCAAACATTTAGAGAGGCAAGGTGGAGAACAGCAAATACAAATACAAGAGACAGAGCGAGAATACAACAGCAGGAGATAAGAGTACTGGCACTGAGTACAGGGAGTGCAGGGGCACTGGCAGGCCTTTCACTTGAGATGCTTTTACTTGCCCATAGAATAGCAGCAACACAGAAACAAAGCTTGGCACAGGAAACCTCTCCTGTTCTGAGCCCCTGTTTCCCAACAATCCTGCCCAAGGCCTTGGAAACACAGCTGGGATTGCTGACCTCCCGACTGATGGCTGCTGTCTCATCTTCAGACAGGCAGGTCTGGCTGATGATATCGGTCAGGACACCTCCATCCATGTACTCTATAACCAGCAAGAGTTCCTCGCCCAGAAGGTAGCTGAAAGAAGGAAACATGGGGGTAAAGATGAACATGCATGGCTACGTTGATTTTTTGCTTCCAGGTTTCTTATTTCCAGATGCCTTTGTGACAAGGACAGAATCAAAGGAATAGATATTCCCTCTTGGCTGTGCATTGTTTGCAATCCGTGCAGTCTCAAAGAGAAAGGCACAGCTGTGAAAAAGGAGATGTCTTAGATGGGTAGCAAATGAAAAGTGCAGTTTAGAAACAGCCCAAATAAAAAACATGTCAGGCATGGTGTTTCTGGAAATAAGCACCTAGTCTTCCTGGCATGCATAGCAATGGCAAAGAGGGGCAACAATCCAAGGGAAATCCACTTTAGGATGGTTCATCTGCACTTAAGAAACTTAAAAAATTAATCTCAAATAAATGTGGAGGCAGTGAACTTTGAGGCTATTGAGTTAGGAAGATACAGCTGATCCAGGTATTGAATAATTTTGGAGCAATTATCAAACTAGGTGTGCCAGGGAAGAGTCATGCAGACAAGATGCACTCTCTTCTAATCCAGTGGAGATGAGTTGAGAAATATGAAGAAATAAAAATTAACAGCTCTACTTTCTGCCACTTATCAAAGTGGATTTTTAACCTCTCATGTTTGCAATATGTAAACACACATCCATGGGATAAGACCATGACCTCTCACCTGTCTAAATAATTCACAACATTGGGACTCCTATACTTCTTCATGATCATTATTTCATTAAAGGTTAGCTCCTTCCTCCTCACTCCTTGAAGATTTATTTTTTTTATTGCCACCTAAAATGACATTGAAAATCAGTAACTTGGGAGGTTGTTGGCACGAGACCACAAGGCACATGGAGTGAGTGATTTTGCAATGACACAGATGAGCTGTGCCAAACTGCCTTGTGATTAGGCACTGCAGTAATTAGGAACTGA
Organism: Zonotrichia leucophrys gambelii; assembly: GCF_028769735.1. Classification (NCBI taxonomy): domain Eukaryota; kingdom Metazoa; phylum Chordata; class Aves; order Passeriformes; family Passerellidae; genus Zonotrichia; species Zonotrichia leucophrys. The sequence continues at coordinate 2,385 of NW_026992921.1, forward strand.
CATTCCAACAGCCCATTTCTCTGCTCCCTTGGGAGCCAGTTACAGGACACGTGGGGCCACTGACATTTTGTGTTGTCACTTGGTAACAGCGGTGTCTCAACTATCACCCACAAACCTCTGACCACACTCACTGCTGCTTTGTTTGGGACTCAGAAGAAGTAATCCATGCCTTAATACTCTGTGGATACATCTTGGGATATGGGCAGGGCTTAGGGCTTTCAGGGACGCCTTGCAGGTCTCCCTATGTGCAGTTCCCAAGTGCAGCACTGCAGGTGGCTAAGGAACTACCAGTAACTTTCAGATGCATTTGCTGACAGCCAGAAATGAAAATCCAGGATTCTGAAGCTGTAGCCTCAAAGAGCAGTGAGGTGCTCAAAGGCACCACCTTTGTTTTAGCAATGGAGAGCGAGCGAGCGCGTCCTTCTCTGCAAGGAACCGCTGCCCTCCGTGCCTTCCTTCCGGCAGCTGAGGAGGACAAAGTCCCAAATGTGTTCTGTGGGCTGGCACCGGTCTGTGCTTCTTGTGCCTTTTCAGTACAGCTCTGCCCAAAGCTCCAGCCACAGCTCACACCAGAGGGGAAAGCCCTCGAGTGCAGCAGAGTCTGCAGCGGCTGTTGACATTTACCTCTCCTCCTGTGGCAGTGTCGAGTGCTCTGTAAACATCTCCAAAACCCCTAGAAACAAAACAGAAGCAGAGAAAGGAGAAGCTGTTTAGATCTTGCAGTGAAAGCCAGCCCACACAGGAGATCTCTGCTGGAAGTGTCAAAACCTGCGGGATGCAGGAGGGCTCTGCCAGAAGGCAGATGATGCATTTTCCTCTCAAGTGCATGGGCACTGGGCCTGTTCCTGAAGCACTGGGGTTCAACTTCTAAAGGGAGTTTAGTCTTTCCTCTTGGGTTTCACTTTCTAAATGGTGTGGTTCCTATCCTGACCACAGAGTGTTTCCTTCTTCAAACCAGGGGAAAGAAGTGTTCTTAGGAACTGTTATCTCACAACTTTGATAGGGCATAGGTTGCTCTTTCAGGCAAGCAAGTTTCTTCTCTTTTCATTAGTGTGCCAGTATGATTTTGAGACATACAAAAAATGCTAAAGAAATTAACATAGAGCAGACCCACACTTGAGAGACAAGGAGACTTTCCAGGTCCTGTTCCTTGATGCAGGCAAGACCTCGGTAGCAAGGCATCTCTGACAATGCCTTCTGAGCCCACTCACAAATTCTGAGCAGCATTGAGAGATGGGACAATCTATCCCCAGTGTGTGAACATCTTTGCAGCTGGCCTGACTTCACGCTGGATAGACATTCCACCAGAAAAACACCTGGCCCATGGTTGTGCAGGAGTAACTGCTGCTGGACTCACCCGCTGCCAAGATATTTCAGATGCGTGTACTTCACCAGGGGATTTTCAGTGGGGTTCACCACTCTCCCTGAGGGAAACAAAATGCAAGATGCTGACTTTAAAGCAGAGATCCCAGCTTCCAGGAGATACAAAAGGCAGCCCCAGCGCCTGGAGCTCTGAGCCCTTTGTGGTCAGCTGGGTAACAACGACCACAACCAGGCAGACAGCTCTGCAGCACAAGTGGCCAGCAGAGAGACTGATTTGTAGAGTCTTTTGAAGAGTTCTCTTGACAGGAAACAAAGCACAGGGATGTGCAATCCCAGGAGAGGAGGACATCTTCCCCGCCACAGCCACGGGACACCTTGGCTAGCAGCACGATCTCCAGGGGTGCGCTGGTGCCGTCGGGCTGCGGGAGGAGCGCGGTGCCGTCAGTGGGGCCGAGGCCGTGCCGGGGCTCTGGGAGCCCTCAGCCAGCCCGGGATGCTCTGCACGCCCCGCTCAGCCCACGCGCGCTCTCCCCGCAGGGCTCACGGCGGCTCCCACCCTGCCGGGCCCTGGCTCCTCGCCGCCCGGCACGGCCCGGCTGTTGCCGCTGGCCCCGCTCACTCACCAGCTCGCCCCAGTGCCGGACGCGATACCGCGGCACGCGTTTGATGGCCACCTGCGAGCGAGGGAGAGCAGCGGGCTGAGCTCGCCGCCCGTCCCGCCGCGCCCCGACCTTCTCCTCCTCCTCCCTCCTCCTCCTCCTCCTCCTCCTGCGCCCGCCGCCGGCCCCGCCGCTCACCGGGGCGCCGTCCGAGAGCCGCGTGGCCGCGAAGACGCTGCCGAAGCCGCCGCGCCCCAGCAGCGATCCCAGCCGGTACCGCTCCTGCAGGGCCTCCTGCGCCTTCCCTGCGGGCGGGACGCGGCTGTCAGCGCTCGGCCCGGGGCCAGCAACGGCCCCCGAGCGCCCCTCACCCGCCCCGGGCCCGGCATCCCCACCCGCCCCGGGCCCCGGTGCCGGAGGCCGCGCTGCCGAGCGGCGGAGCTCGGGCCGGGGAAGCCGCAGCGGAGGCGGCGGGAGCGGCCGCGCCGCGTGTGTGCTCCGCGGGCCCCGGGAGGAGCCGGAGCCGGGCCGGGGTCGGGACTGGACCCTGCGTCGGGTCCGGGGCCGGGCTCGGGCCAGGCGGAGCCGAAGGGCGGCGATGCCGCTCCAGCCCCAGGCACTGATGCCCGCCCAGCAGCGCCACCGCCAGTACGGGCAGAGCCGGGCGGAGGCGAGACCGCGGCGGGACGGCCGGGGCCGGGCACGGGGCAGCCCCGCCGGGGGCCGGGGGCGGGCCGGGGGCATGGCCCGGCCCTGCAGGGGAGAGGGAGGCGGGGAGAGGAGAGGGACGCCGGGCAAGGGACTCTGAGAGAAGGGTGCCCGACAGCGGGAAAGGGAGAGAAAGAGAAATAAAGGGACAAAGAGAAGGAAAAATAGGAGAAAGAGTGTTTTAAAATATCTGTTTTGCTGCTCTCGCCGCTGCTGCTGCCGCTGCTGCTGCCGCCGCTGCCGCTGCTGCAACTGAAGCACCGGGGCCGTTCGTCCCCGTGTCCGTTCCCCGCTCGCCCCACGAGCCCCACGTTCGAGCCCCGCGCGCCCCGGGGACAGCCCCTCCGTCTGCCCAAACACGGGAACTTTGCAGCTCTGAGCCCACATACAGAGCCCTGACTCCTGCACACTGGCACAGCGATCCCCTCGCTTGCTGCTGTGCATTGTCCTTGCTGAGGGTCAAACACCTTCAGGCCACCTTCCCTTGGGGTAGGATTCCTACCTGAGCCCAGCACTGCACTTACCTCTCCAGTGTTGCTTTCCTGTAAAAACAGGGGAAGGAAAGCTGTGTGTGGCTCATGGTATTTTAGAGTGTCTAAAAATCCCTAAGTCACCAATCTTAGAGGTGAGGTGCATCTGGAATTACTGGGTTGCAACATGGAAAAGGGGAGCATAGAAATTAACAGAGGAAGACATCTTGGATTGTTTCCTTCATTTTCATTTCCCTTCTGGAAAGCTGTTTCAGTTTTCCAGGAATCTTCTCCTGTCTGCTCTTCCCAAGAACCTCTCATTGAGAACAAGGTCAAGCTTCTGTCACAAGATTTTCCATCAGGAAATTATGCCACTGGTGCAATTTTCATTGTGACTGTTTGTGCTGGTTTAGGGCAAATTTTGGGAGGAAATCTCCAAAAGGGGTCCATCTAGAAAGCAAGTTCAAGCGGCCTCTCCCCCTACTAGTTCAGGAAAAGACTCGAGAAAACTGAAAAAAACCCCAGTTTATTCAACAAGTAAAGTATTCGCAAGCATGGAAAAAGAATAATATTAAATAAAACCTCTGACAGTGCTGAAGAGATGGCAAATTCAGAAAGTCCTTTTTGTGGGTTGTAGTTGGCTCACTCGGTCTCTTCTAAGTCCCTCTGGTGCTGGAATGCAGCGTCCCAGAGCTCGGTGGGCCACAGGTGTGAGCTGTCGGTGTTTGTCTGGGTTTTCAGTCCAGAGCAGGTTTAAACAGTTCCAAGAAAAAGGAAAGTCACAGTCCGAGGAACTTCTCTTCCTAAGCTAGCTAAAACCAAATTGCTAGACCTGGGCTGTGAAGGCACTGGGAAATTTCCAAATCTGGACACTGGTGGTCCCAGCAAACACCAGATCTGGATGGTGCTGGAGCCAGAACCTGCAGATTTACAAATTTTGGCTTTCTGTGCTAGCAAATCACTGGACTTGGGCTGTGCCAGCACCAGGAAGTTTTCAGATCTGGGCACTGGCACTGCCAGCAAACACCAGATCTGGGTGGTGTCGTTGCCAGTGATAGAAATCTGCCAAATTTGGGCTCTGCTGGCACTGAGAAATTTCCAAATCTAGGTTCTGGTTACATGAAACATAAGATGTGGGTGGAGCCAGACCCAGTAGGAGGAAGCTGCCACAGGTTTTGGATTTCTGTGCCAGCCAGCAAATTGCTGCACTTGGGCTGTGCCAGAATAGGGAAATTTCCAGATCTGGGCACTGGCAGTGCCCGCAAACAGCCCATTTCAGGCTCCAAGCTCCAGGCAGGACTGCATCTGGATGCCTTCCTCTTTGTCTTCCTTCTTTCCTTCCTTCTTTCCTGGGATCCTGCTGCCAGCAAACTCCACATGGGGCAGTGCTGGCAAGGGGAAATTGCCAGGTTTTAGCTTTCTTTGCCAGCAAATTGCTGGACATGGGCGGTGCCAGAAGAGGGAAATTGCCAGATGTGGGCACTGGCAGTGCCAGTGCACACCAGATCTGGGTGGGGAACGTGCCAGCACCAGGAAATTGCCAAATGCGAACTTTCAGTGCCAGCATATTGCTGGAATTATGCTGTGCAGGAACCTGAAAAATTCTGGATCTGGGCACTTGTGGTGTCAGCACACACAAGATTGGGTTGCTCTGGGTACCAGCTATTTGCAAGGTTTTGGCTTTCTTTGCCAGAAAATTACAAGACTTGGGCTGTGCTGGCACTGGGAAATTCCCGCATCTGGGTACTGGTGGTGCCAGCAAACACCAGATCTAGCCATTGCCAATGGCAGTAGCAAGGAATTGCCAGATTGTGGCTTTCTTTACCAGAAAATTGCTGGACTTGGCTCTGCCAGAACAGGGAAATATCCAGATCTGAGCACTGGCACTGGCAGTGGCAGCAAACACCAGGTCTGGGCACCTGTATTGGCATCAGGAAATTGCCGGATTTTGGCTTTCTGTGCCAGAAAATTGGTGGACTTGGGCTGTGCCAGCACTGGGAAATTTCCAGATCTGGGCACTTGCGCAGCAAACACCAGACCTGGGTGGTGCTGGTGGCAGCACCAGGAAGCTGCTGGGTTCTGGCTTTCTTTGGCAGAAAATTGCAGCATTTAGGTTTTGCTGGCACTGAGAAATTTCCAGATGCTAATTTTCTGTGCCAGCAAACTGCTGGAATAAGGCTGTGCAGGCATCTGAAATATTCCCGATTTGGGTACTGGCGGTGTCAGCAAACCCGAGATCGGGTTGCTGTAGGTACCAGGTCTTTGCTTGGTTTTGGCTTTCTTTGCCAGCAAGTTGCTGCACTTGGGCTGTGCCAGAATAGGGAAATATCAAGATCTGGGAACTGGCAGTGCCAGCAAACACCATATTTCAGGAAGGACTGGATCTGGACCCGTTCCCTCCGTGCCTCACTCCCTCAACAAGGCGTCAGAATGGCTGGACAGCAGCCAGGCAGAAAGGGACCTGCAGGGACTGATGGACAGCAGGCTGGACAGGAGCCAGCAGTGTGCCCAGCTGGGCAAGGATGCCAATGGCTCCTGGCCTGGATCAGGAATGGTGTGGCCAGCAGGAGCAGGGCAGGGATTCTTCCCCTGTGCTGGACACTGGTTGGGCAGCGCCTCGAGTGCTGTGTCCAGTTCTGGGCCTCCAATTTAGGCAGGACATGGAGGGGCTGGAGCATGTCCAGAGAAGGGCAATAAGGGTTCTGAGACAAGAGCTTGGAGGAGCAGCTGAGGGAGCTGGGGTTGTTTATCCTGGAGAAGAGGAGGCCCAGGGGAGACAAGGCTGTGTCAGGGCACAGGGTGGACTTGATGATCTCCATGGCCTGTTCCAACCTTGCTGATTCTGGAATTCTCTGAAACCACCCTTGGAGCAGCTGCAGGACGAGCCATGGGCCTCCTCTTCAGGAGCTCCAGCAGCCCAGGTCCCTCAGCTTCTCCTGCCAGCCCCAAAGCCCATCCTGTCAGTCCTGCAGAGCCTCTGCAGCTCCTCCTCACTGCCCAGAACAGGGAGCCCCAGAGGCAGACACAGCAGCCCAGATGTGCCCCCCTGGCCTGGGGTGCCTCTGGCAAGGGAGCAGCACCAGGAACTGCAGGAGCCTGATGACATTTGATCTGAAGGCCAAACCTCCTTAGCTCCTTCTGAAAGAGCAGGAACAGTTCCTCATTCCAGTGTGGTGGAATGCTGGGCACCACAGCTCCAGGTGAGGACTGGACACAAGTTTGCTCCCAGTGAGTGCTGTGATGGGTTCTACAGGAGCTCTGGGCTCTTGTGCTTGCCAGGCACAATGAGGAGAGAAGGAGCCAAGTGCACTGATGTGGGAAATGGGTTTGTAGAAAGTTTTTAGGGCCTAGTAGAAGGCCCACACAGTAGGAATCTGTATATAAATCTTGAGACAAGAAATACTAACTTAAAAATGCCATGGAATAGGACAGATATTGTTGAGAGAGAAATGGAGCTAGAAAAAAGTTTCAAAAGATGGCCTTGCAAATAAGACTTTGGAAAAACAGAGCTATGAAAGATGCATTGTAGTGGGACCCACGAGGGGTAGATTTAAATAATTGGCTTTAAGGCATCTACAACATGGCATGGCAAAAGGCTGATAGACCAAGAAACGCTTATAATGTATTATAATTAGGAAGTAGTTGGCTTCTGATTGTGATGGCATGAATTATAAAATCTGTATTGTCTAACCCTTCTCATGAGACTGAAAATGGAATAAAAGTTTTTAAAACACCTCTCAGTTGCCCCATCTCTAGGTCAAGAAAAGAGTATTATCCAACACACTGACACACCTTTGCCTCAAGCATAGCCCAGCCTGGACCAAACACACTGAAAGGTTTCCCCTTTGGCCCATGTCTCGAAACATCAGGTCTGCTGTTTGACAACTCAGGTTGGGTTGGTGTCAAGGAGTTCCCTCAGAAATACTGGGTTTGTCTTCCTCTGTGCCTTCCCCTTAGCAGCCTTGGGGATGCTCCTGTGTGAAGCCATCTGTCTCACACAGTTTGAGACAACTTCAAACAGGATATTGTGCAATAAATTGTTTCCTCTAAAGTGTTCCAACAATCCCTTTCCAGCAATAGGAAATTATTACTAATAGATGAAAGTGGAAAACCCCCAACAGTTTTTTAACAAACAGAATCCCCCCATGACAGGCGTTCCAAGAAGGCGCCAGGTTCTCTCTCAGAAGAACAGGAGCTGTCATGGAGCAGTTCCAGCAGCTGATGGAAGCTCAGGGGCTCCTCCGGCATCCCATGGAGCGGGCAGGGCAGTGAAGCAGCTGGGCTGGAGCCCCTCGCTGCCTTTTCTCCCCGCCGTGGCTCAGCTCACAGACTCTCGGGCTGGGAGCGGGGCCGCTCCGCTCCTGCCGGCACCGTGTCCCTGGGCTTGGACAAACAGTTTCCTGCCAGGAGAGCCCTGCACACTGCTCCACAGATCTTTCATAAAGGCCCAAACCAACTCCAAACACTCTGTCTGCAGCAGCTTTGCACAAAGGGCTGCAGAAATCCAGGACAGCTGCAAGCGAGTGTCGGAAGGCTCTTGTCTTGTTCCTGACAGCAGAATTCTTGATGATTTTGTGCAATTTTATTCAGATGTAACATGAGAGCTGAGGTTTTTTGTTAAAATATTTCATGATGAGTAACAAGCCGTGGGAGCATGAGGTACAGGACTGACATGCCAAAGCATGAGCATATCCTCCAAAGTGGCCAGTTTAATTGTCCATTTTATTACTCTGGTATTTACTCCACACTAATGAGGAAAACCAAGCTTTGCTTGGAGGCAAAACAGGCATGGAATACACTACAGTCCCTCGCAGGCTCACCAAGGCTGGCAGTGACACAGCAGGCAGTCTGCTTCATTGTGAACCACTACAGAGCTACATCCCAATCTGGTTTAAGTAGCATGGTATTATTAGGAGCTCCTTTTCTGCATGAGACACAAAAAAGAGATCCCAAATGATCTTCATGCAAGCATCCAGAAAAGAACTGCTCCTGCTATCCTAAGGAAGCATTTGCTTTGGCAATTACACTCTTTCCATTCATCTTTTGATGCAGACACTTCAGGTTTTCCCCCACACCCTTGCAAGGCTGTCAGTCGCTGTTTCCCATTTCCTGTTCTTCCCTAGAGATGGTGCAGTGGCCGCTTTGAAACAAAAAGCCCTGAGGTCTGGACAGCTTGAAGAAGCATGAAATTCTAATTAAGTGCTCATATTGGTAACACCCAGGTCTGCACTGCCCAGTGCTCTGCAGCAGCAGCAGCAGGACCATGCATCATTCCTGTTGGTGGATGTTCATGTTTCTGGCGTGCAAGAATAATGACTTTGAGGAGGAACAAAAATGCCCCTCTTCAAACAGTGGGCATGCAAGGAGATGTGAATTTTCACAGCCTTTTCTAGGATATTGCAGAAAGATCTAAGAGAATATTGTGTCATGGAGTAGATCCCTAATTTTGTCTCCAGAGGAATCCCCAAAGGGCACATTCACTCTGCTGCTGATGACAACCCCATAAGCTCATGGACCAGTTTTCCCTGCAACGTGCCACCCTGCCTGGGCTTTACTAGGCCGGGACTAGACCCAGAGCTAAGCAAACACAGGCAGCCAGGTGACATTCTGTAAAATTAGAAGCTGGCAACGATGAGGACTTTGCTGTCAAAAGGTTACAGTTTGCACTGGGCCCAGAAGTGTTTTTCCCTAAGGCAAAGAAAATTGAAATGTGAAGTTTCAAAGCTTCAAATGACTATGAAAGGAAACTGCAGAATAATTTCTGGAAGGGCAACATTGTCAATGATCATGCAGCCCACCAAGAGCTGGAGCTGAATCCAGAATTGCTTCTTCCAGCTGTGCAGGAATTCATTCCACTGGCAAGCACTGGTCCATGGAAACAAATGATCCCCTAGCTCGGGGCTGAATGGCACCCAGGCTGCAGTGCAGATTTGAGGAAGCCTTGTCACTTGTTATTGGCCTCCCAATGCACTCATCCTTCTGCAAACAAGGCGCAAACAACACAGCTGCACTGCTGTCCCGGGTAAATATACATACAGGTGACATTGCCAAAGCAGTACATCATTTCCCAGTGAAATACATGACCTCTTCTTACCTATGGAATTGTGATTGAAGACACCTGTGAGCCAGATCTGTGGGAGATTGCAAAGGAGCAAAGCTTTGGGATTTGGGCACACTTCTCTTGGTTTCTTTGCTCAGGCCTTTGGTGAGCACAGAACACACCTAGGTAGAAAACCTTTGACTAGACAGGATCTTTTGGATCCATTGTCCCCCAAACAGGTCAATGTGTGGCCCTGTTACAATGACAAGTTTAAAACAGCAGCAGAAATGACACAAAGAAAACATGGCTAAAGAGGAAGAGAGGCCCAATGAGGAAAGGATGTGGTGAGACACTGGCACATTGAGTGAGCTGCACTCTCATAATCTCTAGGCTAGCAGGTCCTGGTCTCATATTCTCCTCTTGGTTTATTTAAATTTTATTTTTTTATTTACTTTTTTTTCATCATCAAAATAAAATATATACAATTAAAACTGTATCAAAATTTAAAGATACAACCAAAACACATTAATTGAAAACTACATCTAAAGATCAGAACATATGTACAGCTGTAACTATGAAGCCTAACACATCAATCCTGTTCTTCAAACACTCTTCACACAGGTGGCAGCTTCTTCCTGAGCTTGGAGGAAATAGAGCTCTTCTGGATGGGAGGCAAGGACTTTGTGGGTGAGGGAACATCAGAAGTGTCCTGAGAAAACTTCTCAGTAAGACTGTAACCAGTCAGATCCGCAAAGCAGAGACACAAAGTTTAACAGAGAGGCAAAGTTTAACAGAGGCCACCATGCAAACCTAAAGCAGCTGAAGCTCCATATTTCCAGGGACACATTTCCTGGAAATGTTTAAACAGCTGCACAGGGAAACATGGTCCTGCTGGCAGACACTGAGGCAGGCCAGGGCAAAACCCTGAGCCACTTTCCCAGAGCTGGCACAGGCACAACCTGGCCTCTGGGCTGCCCTGGTGTCCTGGGGTGACATTATGATGCTTGTATCCCCATTCCTTTGTTCTGTGCCTTTAAGACCTGCTCTGAAGAGTGGAAGTTTTGTTTGGGTTTCTCTTATCAGGGACACAGAGAGAGCATACATCGAGCTGTTTTTTTCCTTCTTGCTTAGCTTGCTGCTTTGCTGGCTGGCTTTTCTGCTCTTGCTTCTGCTTTCACCTCTGCTTTCACCTCTGCTTATTAGCTAGTTTAACCAAACAGTCCACATTCCTTCCTGGACTGTTTCTCCTCTCCTGTTTCTGTGACCATCTCAAACCTGCTCTGGACTGGGACCTGGGAACACCGAGTGTTATAAATAGACTCAAGAGGAGTGAAATTTCCAATTTGAATTTATTAATTCAAGGCATACAGCATAAGCAAAAGTTTCAGCGCTGGACGGCAGGGAGTCTCCGCTCCACCAACTGCCGCACCCTCATCCCCAACGTCCCCCTTTTTAAGTTCTTAGTGCTTCCGGACTGCTGTGTCATTTTGAAGTACTCTGCGCTTGCGTTGATTGTTGCTAGGGGGTCTTCTCTCGCCTCCTGGTGGTCGATGATGAAGGTCTTGGTAGTCTTCCTCGGTTGTGTCCTTTGACCTGATTCCATATTTGGTAGAAGAGCTTCGCCTTTTCTCTTATAAAACTTACTTAAGATCTTATGATTACCACGCGATTATGCAAGCAAAAAAAGAATTATGCAAGTTAAATAAATCAAACAGGCACTTAACCACATCCTCTATTTTTGAGTTTTTTTTGTGTAGCAAGCTAGACAAACACTTAATCACATCTTCTATTTTTAAGGTTTTCTGTGTAGCAAGCTAGACAAGTTAGATAAGCACTTAATCACATCTCCTATTTTTAAGGTTTTCCGTGTAACGAACAAGAGGTTTTATCTGTTTCAATCCCCCCTTTCTCTTTTATCCTCTTGTTCGTCAAACCTAGCCAATGCGTATCGACTTAGTTCTAAGTATTCTCCCCCTTCGGCTCCCCGCAAAGCTTCGTATTCTGAGCGTATCACCATAAGGTGAGCTGCTTCCAGCCTCCCTTTAACAATATTCACTATTTTATTAAAAAGGCAAGGTCCAAACGTAAGTCCCAACATTAACAGTATTACTGGTCCTGCAATAGTTGACAACAAAGTAGTAAGCCAGGGGGAGTAATTGAACCAAGTTTCATACCAGCTCTGTTGAGCTTCTCTTTCTTTTTTCCTCTGTTCTAACCCTTCTCTAAGTTTTGCCATTGAGTCTCGGATGACCCCACTCTTGTTGACGTATGAGCAACATTCCTCTCGTAAGGCCATGCATAGCCCTCCTTGGTGTAACAATAGAAGGTTTAGTCCTCGCCTATTTTGTAATGCTACTTCTGCCAGGGAATCTAAGGATTCTGTGAGATCTCTTATGGATTCTTCAATTCTCCTTAAATCTTCGTCTACAGATAGTCTAAGTTCTTGAAACCCTTTATGTTGTTGTACTAATGAGGCTACTCCTGTTCCAATTGCTCCGACTCCCAATAACATGGCTACCGTGAGAGTGGTGAAGACTTCCCTTTTTACTAAGTGATGCTCTGGCCCCTGATATTGATCATAAACGTAGTCAGGTGAGTGGTAAGTTATCCTGGGCACAATTAACACTTGAACACAGAATTCACTGGTTCCGTTAAATTTTTCTATATTTATACAAGGAGTAACTCCTAAAGTATTGCAAACCCATTTTGTGTTCATTGCTGGGAGTAGCCATTGTGCTGGCTTTGCTGGATCTCTAAGTTTCCCATACTCAGCACACAGGTGGTGTTTTTCTGTGGGTACTTGTCCTATACATCTCCCCTTCCCTGTGACTTTTGCTAAAGTTATTCCTTTCTGAGTATTCTCTTTCTTCCACAGGCATCTCGCAGGGTTGGTGCCATTTATTCTCTTAGCCTTTGCCGTGATTCCTATTGCCTCATAAAAAGGGGGTTTGAGTGTATAGCATAGCCAACAGTCTGATGTCAAATTTGGGTGGGTTTCGTTTAGTACTTTAAATGTGGCTTGCAAAATTTTCCATAAGTTGTCATCTCCCGTTCCTGTTGAACTGGATGTAGGGGTTGGAAGTGTAAAATTTACATCAATGCTGGAATCATTTTCCTGCTCTTTAACCATCTTATTTCTTATCACCCGATTTGGTCCCACAGCTTCTGGTGGGTCATTAGGTATAGGACTTTTCTTTATCAGCAAATGTCCCCCTCTGTCTTTTCTTCCTGGCTCGTAAAGTCTAGCCCCCCCACATCTTCCCTAGTAACCACACGGAATCAATCGGGATTGGTAATGTTGATGTAAATGTGATCGCAGTTACCGTTTTCTATGCTGTCATCTGCTTCTATTCCGCCAGGCTCTGCATTCAGACTTGATGTCGTGCACCCAAAAGGTCCCCATCCAGTGGTGATAAACTTATCAGTGCTACCCCATCCTGAAGAAATAGTTTCACAACCCCAGTAACCACAGTAATAATGCCCAGGATAATTACAATAACTCTTTCCAGGATTTGAGCTTGGGCAGAAGTAATAGTTATTTCGATTCAGACATGGTTCCACAGGTATAATGTCGCACAATGTAAGCAAAAAGCTAGGTTTTCCTGAAGTAATTTTTGTTTCTAGAACTTTCTGATCTTTCCATCTAATTAGGGAGCACTTAAAGGGTTCATGGGTCTGAGCATAGGATATCTTAATCACTACACACATCAGTATTAGCTTTGTCCAAACCGGGTGGTCCACATGGTTGGAATAGGACTTAAAAAATTTGTTTTTGTTGTCTTTCTTTTCCCCGTTCCCCTCCCCTTAGTGGTGGCTCACCAATCTTGCGGTAGGACTGCCAGCATCTCCTGGACTTCCCACAGAGGGATCGAGACTTCTGATTGTCTCCACGGTCCATTACCCCTCTGCCTCGCTCGACGACTCGGTTGCTGCGAGCCTCGAGGGTGACCATCTTCTCGGCAGCAGGGGTATTCTTCAGGAGTTGGATAATTATGATTGTCTCTTCCCCACCTTCTCTCTAGGCTAGCAGCCCAGTTTTGGTAATCTCGCTCCCACTTCCTTGTGCTAGCAGCCCAGTTTCTGGCTTTTATTTGTGGGATATCACACCGTATGGTGGGACTACTTCTCCTGCACACCACTTCGAGAATGTCGAGGATGAAGGGGGCCGGTTTGTTTGAGTGATAACAGAACCGTTCGGGGTTTATACCCTTTGAGAAGATCTCCCACCACTGATCTGACCCAAGCTTTATTTCTCCCGAGTCTACTTTATAATTAAGGATCATAGAAGTTAGTCTCCTTTCATTAATATAACAGGGGCCGCAAATGCCCCTAGGAACCCGTCCTCTCCGACAATGAGTCCACCACGGTTCGTGACACAGCTTACAAGAAAAGCATAAAAATGGGTAACAATCACAGTCTAAATAATTGCATTTTAGTCTTATTTCTTCACATCTGGCTGACTCCCCTCCCCAGGTTTCTCCTTTATATTTGAGGTGAGGAGACTTAAAGTAAGGCTTACCCAGTTCGTCCTCTAATCTTTTACAATATCCCGGTGATCGCCCGTTTCTTGTTAAGAGGTCTTGAAGATATTGATTGTCCCCTACCCAGACTATTGTCCAAATCATGAAGTTCGCTGTAATTTGATCGTGGTTTCTCCAGGGACATTGCAGACCTTCCAGTTGTCCGGGGGTTTCACTGGTCCCTTGATACGACTAGCGTGAGTCCACCCTTTCTCAACAGTTTGGACTGCTGCATCTGTTGTGATAAGTACTTGGTAAGGTCCTTCCCACTTTGGTATCAAGGGGTTTTCTTTCCAGCTTCGGACCAACACCCAATCCCCTGGTTGCACCTGGTGTAAGGTAAAATCTAAGGGGGGTTTTTGTGCAAGCATCCCTTTTTTCCATAAAGCCTTTTTAAACTTATTCAATTCTGCTAAGTATTTATTCATGCATTGATCATTAATAACTGGGTGCTCCTGAGGTCCCTCAAGATTGTATGGCATTCCATACAGCATTTCAAAGGGAGATATCCCTATATCTATTCTAGGTCTGGTCCGTATAGTTAATAGGGCTAAAGGGACACATTTTACCCAGGACATTTTTGTTTCCATTACTAACTTAGTTAGTTGTTTCTTTATTTCTCCATTCATCCTTTCTACTCGTCCTGAACTTTGAGGATGCCACGGAGTATGTTGTTCCCATTTTATTCCAAGAGCTTTGGCTAGGTTCTGGGTTATCTGAGATGTAAAGTGTGGTCCCCGATCTGAATCTATAACTTCTGGGACCCCATATTGAGGAATTATTTCTTCTAGTAATACTTTCGCAACTACCTTAGCAGTTTCCCTCGGGGTTGGGAATGCTTCTACAAAGTGAGTAAGGTGGTCTACCAGGACTAATAGATATTTTATCCTTCCTACCTTCAGGAGTTCAGTAAAATCTACTTGAATATGTGAAAAAGGTCTCTTTGTCATAGGTCGCCCTCCCTCTGGCAACTTCCTTAGGTTTTTTCCTATTTGTTTGTAGGCACAGAAGGCAACCCCTAGTTACTTGTTTAGCTATGTCCCAGATCCCCATACTCATGTATTTGGTGGCAAAATAATCTACTAATCCTTGTGATCCCCAATGGGTCTTCTGATGTACTTTTTCCAATAATCTATAGGCCATAACTTTAGGTAATACTTCCCTCCCATCGGGTAGAAACCACCTCCCTTCAGAATTTTCGGTTGCTCCAATTTCTAGCAGCTTTTTCTTTTCTTCTTCCCTAAATTTTATAATTTGGTCCTGGCTCTTTAAATCAGTGATGTCTTTGTCTCCCTTCAGGGTCAGGATTCGTAGTGCTGCTCGCTTTGCTTCTCAATCCGCTGCATTATTTCCCCTACTCTGTAAATCTAATCCCCGTTGGTGCCCTTTTAGATGGACTACTGCCAGCCTTCGGGGTTTCCTTAGTGCTTTTAAAACTTCTGTAATAAGATTCCTGTGAACTAAATCTTTTCCTTGAGAATTGACCAGCCCCCTTTCTTCCCATATTTTTCCAAATGTATGTACTATTCTATAACAATATTTGGAATCTGTAAAGATAGTTTCCTCTTTTCCTTCCAGAAAATTTAATGCACGCAGTAAGGAATATAATTCACACGCTTGGGCTGACCAAGATCTATCTAGTGGCCCTGACTCTAGTATTTGCAACTCAGGTCCCCTAATGATAGCATACCCTGATGTTCTCATCCCTTCTATAATCCTTGAGGATCCATCTACGAATAACTTTTCTCCTGTGTTTAATTTTTTTTTTTTTTTCTTCCAGATCGGGTCTTATTTTTACTTGTTCCTCTATAGTGATTATGCAATCATGCTCTAATGGTTCTGCGCCTCATTCTCCATATAGGAACTCAGCAGGGTTTTGCAAGGCTGTGGTTTCAATTGTTAAATTTGGGGCTTCTATTAGGATTCCTTCGTATTTGAGAAGTCGAGCATCAGATATCCATTTGTCAGCTTTTTGCTGAAGCACCCCCCCTAATGTTATGGGGAGACATTACCTTCAATGTACTTGTTAAAAGTAATTTTTCGTCCAGAGACAAAGGGTACTGTTTTATTCTAATCGGGACATCTGGATTCTTAATAGTTACCATAAAAGGAGTGATTTTTAACTGCCCAACACTCTCAGGAGTGTACCATACTTCAGGATTGATTTTTGCCTCGTCCTCCACTCGCAGAGGACAAAGTTTTATTCTAAGCTCTTTTTCTTCCACATCAATCCTAATTCCTAGTTCAATAATCATGTCTCGACCCAATAAATTATATTCTGATTCGGGAACCAACAAAAAAATCCCCTATCCCTATTTTTGAATCTGTTTCTATTACTACACCCTTAATAATTTTTACTTCAAATGGTTCCCCTTTTGCCCCAATGACGGTTGCAACTTCTTTAGACAAATTACATCCTTTTGGTAAAAACTGAATAGTTGATCTCTTGGCCCCAGTGTCTACCAGGAAAGGTATTTCCTGGTGTTGGGGACCAACCTTAAGTTTTATCAAGGGCTCTTTAGGTGTTTTTCGGGTCCCCAATAAATAGAGCCCCTGACCCCTCTAATCCATCAGGAATTCCTTCTCATCTTTAATCCTAACCCTACATTCCTTTTTAAAATGCCCTCTTTTTTCACAATAGAAACAAATCCTCTGACTTGCTGTCTCTTGGGGCTCTCCCTTTCTGGGATCCCCAAACCTCCTCTCTTCTCTTTCATACCCCCTATTCCCACTCGTTGCTTCCACCATCAGCCTAACTTGCTTCCGATAACTCTCATCCTCTCTCCTAACATACACTTTCTGTGCTTCCCTTAAAAGTTCATCCAGCCCTCGGTCTTGCCCATCTTCAATCTTTTGTATTTTCCTTTTTATATCTTCCCATGATTTTGAAACAAAATGTACCTTTAAAAGAGCTTCTCCGGCTGGTCCATTAGGATCCATACTGGAGTATAGCTGGAAGTTCCGTCTTAACCTTTCTAACCAATCTGTGGGTGATTCATCTTTTTTCTGTCTATCATTGAAAGCTTTATCTATATTCTGGCCCCTCAGGACTGATTCCCTAATTCCTTGGATTATAATAGTTCTCAAATCCTGCATATGCGTTCGATGGGCTGGGTTTTGATGATCCCATTGCGGATTCTGCACAGGCCACTTAGTATCCGCGGCGGGACCCTGGGCGTGTTGCGCATCCCAGATACGCATTCCCTCTCTCCTAATCATATTTCATTCTTCAGCTGAAAATAAAATTGTTAAAATCGACTGGAGTTCTTCCCATGTATACATGTTTGGACTCAAAAATTGATCTACCTTATCAGCTACTCCTAAAGGATCTTCTAGTAAATGTCCCATTTCTTTTTTAAATTCTCGAACATTGGTCGAACTCAGGGGGACTAAAATAAATCCTATTCCTGCCTGCGGACCCCCATTGGCATTTCCCTTAAGGGAAAAAGCCCCGTCTGTTGTTTTTTAGTCCGACTCCTAGTGATTGGACTCCGGTAATCTGATTGGTCAGAGTCACTATCATTACTTTGAGGTGGGGGCACTGGTGCATTTGGCACTGGAGGAGGTGGGGGTGGGACATAAGGAGGGGGTACTATTATAATTTCATCTCCTTTTCCCTTCTTCTCCTTTTTCTTATCCAGTTCCTTATTTTCCTCAGTTAGCTTAAAGATGTATACTTCTGGTCTAAACACCCAGATTTTTGCATACTCGCTTTCTTCTGGCGAGATAGGTTCTTTAGAGTTTACCCAAATGTTTAATGTCTGTCTTACCCAATCTTCCGATGATCCGAAGATGGGCCAATATACATTCTTAGAAATTTCCTTCCCGCCCCAAACTTCTACACAATAGTGTATCATTTTAGCCCTGTCTTTGCTTTCAGTTCCTGGGAAGTGTTTCCAGTTACTAAGCAAGTATCCCAGGGGGCTGTCCCTTGGAATGGAGGGAGCTTAACCTGTGCAGGGGGCTTACTCTTCCCCTGTCTCATTCTTCCGGAGTGCCTTCTTACACACACGTATCTTTCGCTTCCCCTCTTTCGTGGCCCGAGCCCTCGCGGGTCTGCGGGAACCGCACTACTGGAGGGTCCGCAATCGCTTGGAAGATCTGGCTACCAGTCCTCCTCTCATTCACACATCACATCGCCACACTCCGGGATCCCATTCTTCCGGAGTGCCTTCCACACTCCGGGATCCCATTCTTCCAGAGTGCCTTCAACACTCCGGGATCCCAACCCCAACCGGACGGATCCCGTTCTTCCGGAGTGCCCCCGCACTGCGGGATCCCATACTTACGCGTCCTGCGTCTTCGTCCGGACCCTGTGCACAGAAGATTAAGGGGTTCACCGATGTCTCCCTTTTGCTTATGAGTATAATTTAGGTTCGTCGGTGGGGGAGGTGGAGGTCGTCCAGAGGGGCCACCTAACTAGGTTAGGTGGGGCGCCCCCCTCTCTGGAACAACTTATCCAATTCACTCCCCCATCCGAGTCACGGCACCAATTTGTTATAAATAGACTCAAGAGGAGTGAAATTTCCAATTTGAATTTATTAATTCAAGGCATACAGCATAAGCAAAAGTTTCAGCGCTGGACGGCAGGGGAGTCTCCGCTCCACCAACTGCCGCACCCTCATCCCCAACATCCCCCTTTTTAAGTTCTTAGTGCTTCTGGACTGCTGTGTCATTTTGAAGTACTCTGCGCTTGCGTTGATTGTTGCTAAGGGGTCTTCTCTCACCTCCTGGTGGTCGATGATGAAGGTCTTGGTAGTCTTCCTCGGTTGTGTCCTTTGACCTGATTCCATATTTGGTAGAAGAGCTTCGCCTTTTCTCTTATAAAACTTACTTAAGATCTTATGATTACCACGCGATTATGCAGGCAAAAAAAGAATTATGCAAGTTAAATAAATCAAACAGGCACTTAACCACATCCTCTATTTTTGAGGTTTTTTTGTGTAGCAAGCTAGACAAACACTTAATCACATCTTCTATTTTTAAGGTTTTCTGTGTAACGAACAAGAGGTTTTATCTGTTTCACCGTGCAGTTTGGAATTTGGGCACTTGGCGATGCCCATCATATGCATGCTGCAGAGTCTCAAGAGAAGTTCTTGTGTGGTGCAGCTGAAGTCGCATCCACTTGTGGCTATTGTGAAATTACAAATAGAGAAGTTAGTACCATTAGTAGTTTCATTAAAAGACTCTATTGTAATAGTTGTGGAAGCAGATCTCACACAGGCACAGCCCCTTCCCACATAACACACCTGTGATTGTGCACGGGTAACTGGGCTCATTTCAAAAATACAAGTGCTGCCCTCAGCATGCAGACACCAATCCTCTCTTTCAAGCACCGCATCTTTGCCCACAAAATTCAGTGCGTCCCTCGGTACACATGCTTTGATACGAAGACTTTGCCAGCTTCTACTTTTCTTGTTGAAAATGGCCAAGACATTATGCTGAATGTGTCTGACAGTTATGTGAGTTCTTATAACTCCAAGGACCAAAATTGGAATGACATGGTATTTTGTTGCATTCTTAATGGGTTATACAAAAGACTGCAGGGTTCTGTTCATTCTATGTGAAATGGACCAATTGCAACCAAGTGTGGAAGTGTTTTTTAAATAGCTTTTGTGGTTTCATTTTTAGCCATGATTTAGTTATTTCTTGTGGCAGTTTCCCCAGCTCTCCTTTTTTTAAGTTTTTCTGAGATTACAGACCGTAGCCCCACACAGCTGAGCTTGTATACATTGAAATGCTAAAGAAATGTCACCCTGTAGTTTTCCCATAAAGCAAACAACTGCTTGAAAATCCTGCTGTGTATTGTTGGCCAGGGTGGTTAATAGGTTAGCTGCCAGGCTTTGTGTATGGGCAAGAGACAGCAGGGTTGATCTGAGAGGAGTTTGTATCTGTCAAATATAAGAACTCACAGTGCTTACTTTCCTGAGTAAGGCTTCCTGATCAATAGAATTTAATACTCCCAGTTCAGACCCAAACCATCCCCTTAAGTCTTTCTTATACCCATGATTTGGTGTCTGGGAATGTATCCACAGCTCCCATTCTTTTAGGCTTTGCTGTATGAGTGGACAGAATTGCTGTTTAATTTTGGAAATATTAGCTTGTATCTTTACCTCCAGCTTTTTCAGAGAGTACTGTGGATTTAGAGGCAACAATTGTTCATTTGTTTGTCTTACCCCAGAGTGAAAGACTCTATTATTCCACATGAGTCCCGTTCTACGGAGTTGTTTGCTGATGTAAAGTTCTTTGTTATGATTTTAATTTTAAATGTCTGTGGTGTGACCCATTCCGTTTTGCTCCTTGTCGAGTACCCAAGGCATGGTAACTGGTTTCTTCAGATACATTGCCTGCCTTTAAGCAATCATTTCAGAAACCTTCAGAAACCTTACACTGGCCCCTGGTAGTATTACAAAGGACACTTTACCAAGTTCCCAGTACAAATAGTTGAGTATTCTGA
The DNA here is from genome assembly GCF_028769735.1 of Zonotrichia leucophrys gambelii. Lineage (NCBI taxonomy): Eukaryota > Metazoa > Chordata > Aves > Passeriformes > Passerellidae > Zonotrichia > Zonotrichia leucophrys. The sequence goes on from NW_026992921.1 coordinate 22,502, forward strand.
GTACCTCAGCCCATCAGAGGATGCAGTTGTGCTATTGGATTCCACGCATATCTGGGTTGCCATCATGTGGCCATGAAATCGGACAGGATATACCCTAATAGGCTGATTGTGCTCCTGGCTACCCCTCCAGCTTGATTGGTTACTATTCATGATGGCCTGGAATATCCCAAGAATGAAACTCAATTCTCAAAAGCAGATCCTGTATGAGACCTGTTCCATGTACTCAGGGTCCAAGCAGGACAATTTATTACTCTAGTCGCACAAGAGCTGCCTGTTGGAAACAATATTTGTTGGGTCAGATTTCTGGCGGGCTCAATTCCTGTATCTCTGTGTGATGATGGTCCTCCCACCCCACCTGTGCACCGCAGAAGAAGGGAACTATCTTGGCTAGGTTCTAGTCTCCCATTTTAATTTGTATAGTGCAAAAATCCTGATAGGAATCACAGGAAAATTAATTCACACACTGCTTGTTAGAATGGTCGCAGATGCGCATGATCACTCGAGCAATCTTCTCTGAAAGAGGTTTGTGAGTTTGAAATTTACACGCCATAGAGATCCTGCTTTCAGGTGGGACAAGAAAGGCAGGCATGGAGTCAGGGTTTCCTCAATCTTTAACTGCTCGGTCATTAATCCTTAAAATGGCATAAAGTGTTTTTACCTTTTTAATCCCTTTTAGCCAGTTAGGTCCTGAATATTTTTGAATGTTCCATCTACCAGGATCTTGCAGGCCAAGGAGATCATTATGGTAGTGACTGTCGTCTGCTGTGGCTTGGATTCTGATTAGAAGTATCGGGAAGACGATCATCGTGTGAAATGCATCTTGGTTTCTCCTGTTCTTTCTGAGGTCCACTTTTGAACTTCACTTGGTTTTTGCAGAAGCCTTTTAATTCTGGAATAATGTATCCAAGAGATGAATGCTTTAAGCTTTAAAGGCTGTGTAAGTGATTAAAAGTACTAAATAGACTCCATTTTGGGAAAAGAGGCTTTCTACCTGGTCTACCTGGTCCCCAGGCAGGATTTGTGGAGAGGAGCATCCTCTTGCTCATGTGCTCAAAATGTGTTGGTTTATTTTCTGCAGCTGTTGTGTTAGTTGGACAACATGCTTCTGGAGATACCCCTCTCCAACTTGTACAGTATCTTCCCCTTGCTAGTTGTGCTTATAGAGTCTTCTGTACAGTATTTCAAAGGGATACAGATTTTCTTTTGTTCTTGGTCTTATCTAATCCTTTATAAAGCCAAAGGCTGAGCCTGGGGCCAAGGTTGGCCTCTGGTACAGTTTTGACTGTCTGTTGTTTGACCGGATAATTAATCTTTTCCACCTGGCCACTGGCCCTGGGCCAATACAGTGTGTGTAGGTGCCAGTTGATTTGGAGATTACTGCAAAGTTGCTGTGCAATATTTGCTAGGAAACGTGGTCCTCAGTCAAAGGAGATGTCTAAAGGCACTCTGAACCAGGGCATGATATTGTTTAACAAAATGTTGAAAACCTTGGCTGTATTTGTTTGGGCTGGGAAAGCCTCGGGTCATGCTGAGAAGGTATCAGTTAAAGGCAGAAGGTATTTATACCCCCCTTTTCTTGGCAATTTAGAGAAGTCAACTTGCCAGTGCTGTCCAGGATGTTGTCCCTTGTCTACTGTGCCAAGCTCAACTCTAGTCTTGGTGTGTGGATTGGCTCTAAGACGTTATTTCACACCCTTGGGTTACCTGCTTTACACTAGAGTACAGGTTGCATCTTACTGTTGTCCTTATCCAATAACCAGGTAAGGCATCCCCTTCCCAGTGTATACAATTATGTTCATCTTTAATTAGTTTTCATGATGCTCTTTCTGGCATAACTCTCTATCCCTGAGGAGTTGAAAAAAACATAATGTTTTCATTCTGCTTGCAAATTCTTTGTTAATTCTAGATCCTTCTGATTATATGGCATACATCATTGTCATATTATTCCTTACCTTTGGGAATTAGTGCCTCAATCTCAGCATGGCTTTGTTGTGCTACTCTTTTTGCAACCTGTTCCCTCTTTTGGGGTTGGTTTCTCCTTTCCGATGTCCTTTTCAGTGCAGAATTGCAACCTCTTGAGGTAGTAGTACTGACTGCAGCAATTTAAGATTTCTTCTGAATCAACTTCAACTGCTTTCCTTGAGCTGCCAATAGTCCTTTATCTTTCTAAACTGCTTCATGGGCGTCTATTACGCTGAAGGCATTCTTGGAATCTGTTCATATATTGATCCTTTTTCCTCAGGCTGGTCAGAGGGTGCGGGTTAAAGTGATTATCTCTGTCTTCTGAGCTGACTTGTGTAGGGCTTCTATCCCCTATTGCTCCATGCTAATTGTATATCCTGATTTTCACTGATCTGCTCTTACAAAGCCACTCCCATCTGTGTACTGAGACTCTGCTCTCGGATCTGGGGTTTCTTTAAGATCTGGGCAGCTGGAATAAAGTGGGCTGAATGGTTTTGATCCAGTCATGCTACAAAGGCTCCTTGTCTGTCCTGTGAGTAGCTGCTGGGTTAACTAGAGATTTGTTTTGTAATGCTGCGTTGTTCCAACAAAATTGCCCGATATTTAAGGAATCTGGAGGGTGAAAGCCAATGCCCACCCTTTTGGTCAAGAATTGCTGCTACTGGGTGTGAGATAAACACAATCATTTGTTGACCTAGAGTGAATTTCCAGGCTCCTTGGATGTCTGAAACAAGAGCAGCAACTGCTTACAGTCAGGCTGTCCCCTACTTACTTCATCCAGTTGTTTGGAAAATGATGCTATTGCCCTTTTCTATGGGCCAACTATTTGAGCTAGTGCACCTAATGCCATCCCTTGCCTCTGATAAGAGAAAAGCTGAAAGGGTTCCAAGACATCTGGCAAGCCCAGAGCAGGTGCTCTTTTCAAGTCCTCCTTCAGCTTTTGAAAGGCTTTCTCACTTCTGGGTGTCCATTTCAGGTCTCTGGGATTGTCTTCTAGCAGCTGCTACAGTGGCTTTAAACCCGCAGCCCACAGTCAGTACCCTGGTTAATACAGCATCCAGTCATTCCCAAAAGGTTCCCCATTTTTTGGCATTAGTAGGGAATGGGGTTTGGGTTTTGGTCCCTTTGCCGTCCTGTCTTAGTCCCTGCTGCGCTTGGGATGTTTTTTTATCCTCGGTAAATGACTTCCCTTTTTTTTGGGAAAAATTTTTTTTTTTTTTGGAAAACTTGATTTCTGGATGCCTTGTGTCCACTGAGTTCCAGGCATTTCATAGGCTTACTTTCCATTCCATCTTTTTTAAATTTCAGGGCTAAAATAGATCATCTTTCCTGTTGTAACACAATTCCATTTTTGGAGGGGGGACCCAACTTTCAAGGGCCTC
>NW_026992922.1:0-25843 GCF_028769735.1 Zonotrichia leucophrys gambelii
TTTGGGTACATTTTTCCCCGTTTCTCACCCGACCCGGGTGCACAGGCTGCTCTCCCTCTCGCCCAGCTCCCTCAGCAGGGGATGTGGATGGATTTGGGGCAGGTTTTGATGGATTTGGGGCAGGTTTTGATGGATTTGGGGCAGTTTAGATGGATTTGGGGCAGGTTTAAGCAGATTTGGGGCAGGTTTAAGCAGATTTAGGTGCAGTTTTTGATGGATTTGGTGCAGGTTTAAGTAGATTTAGGGGCAGTTTTTGGTGCATTTTTCCCCGTTTCTCACCCAACCCTGGTGCACAGGCTGCTCTCTCTGCTCTCCCTCTCACCCAGCTCCCTCAGCAGGGGATGGGGATGGATTAGGTGCAGTTTTTGATGGATTTAGGTGCAGTTTTTGGTACATTTTTCCCCGTTTCTCACCCGACCCTGGTGCACAGGCTGCTCTCTCTGCTCTCCCTCTTGCCCAGCTCCCTCTGCAGGGGGATGTGGGTGGGTTTGGGGCCATTTTTGATGGATTTAGGGGCGGTTTTTGATGGATTTGGGCCCATTTCTCACCTGACCTGGGTGCACAGGCTGCTCTCGCGGCTCTCCCTCTGGCCCAGCTCCCTCTGCAGCCGCTCCAGCCGCTCCCTCAGCTGCCGGTTGCCGCTCTCCAGCTCCCGTTTCTCACTGTCCAGCCCCTGCAGCCGCTCCTGGGCCTGGCCCAGCGCCTCCCGCAGGTCCCCGAGCTGCCCCCGCAGGTCCCACGGCGGCCGCTTGGAGGCGCCCTTGGAGCTCGTGCTAGGGACGGAGCCTGGGGACATTGACAGAGGTTGGGGACATTGACAGGGATCGGGGACATTGGGGACAGGCACCCTTGGAGCTCGTGCTGGTGACGGAGCCTGGGGACATTGACAGGGGTTGGGGACATTGACAGGGATCGGGGACATCAGGGACAGGCGCCCTTGGAGCTCGTGCTGGTGACGGAGCCTGGGGGGACACAGGGGAATTGGGGACATTGGGGACATCCCAAGGGGTTGGGGACATTGGGGACATTGGGGACAGGCACCCTTGGAGCTCGTGCTGGTGACGGAGCCTGGGGACAAAGGGGAATTGGGGACACCCAGAGGGGACATTGGGGACATCGGGGACAGGCACCCTTGGAGTTCGTGACGGAGCCTGGGGACATTGACAGGGGTTGGGGACATTGACAGGGATCGGGGACATTGGGGACAGGCACCATTGGAGCTCGTGCTTGTGACCGAGCCTGGGGACATTGGGGACATTGGCAGGGCTTGGGGACATTGGGGACACTGGGGACATTGGGGACAGGCGCCCTTGGAGCTGAGACAGAGTAAGTGAAGTGTCTGAGAGAAGTGAAGGGTCTGTGGAGCTAAAGCTGAAGGAGAGGCCGCGTTCCAGAGACAGCGAGGAGACAGAGAAAGAAAAACAGAAAAACCACGAGGTCAATCTGCCCCCGACCTAAGAATTCCTCCGATAAAGAAGAATTAGTGCTAAGTGTCATGCAAGATGAATATGTATGAACTTATTGTGAAACTGTATGCATATGCATTTAGAAGAGAAATAAAAAGAAGTCTGAAATCTTCAGGAGTGCGCATGCCCTTTTGGGGAGTCTTGCGTCCAGCGCGCGTCGTAATAAAAGCATACCGAGCTTTACAACTTTTACAAGTTGTAAAGTTTCTTCTTTTCTCCGCAAAACATTTTGGCGAGCCAAGGCAGGAGTTCTCTGTCCCCGCGGGGCAGGGGAGATAGACGGACCTCCATGGCGCGCCCCAGGATTTTTTCCTGGTGGGGCTCCGCTTGTCTCAACTTGCCACCTGCGAGGACAGACAACGACCCGCTGGCCTGCGGAGGAGAATACGGTATGTATGGGGCCCCAGGGGGGAGAAGAAGGAGAGAAAAGGAGTAAACCACCCAGAGACGTCTGGGTTCATGGGTTCAGCTGATAGAGCAGCTGTATTAGAGACGGGGTTCAGCTGATAGAGCAGCTGTATTAGAGGCCGGGTTCGTCGTTCTGATGGAGCAGACCGCTAGCGGCTTTGGGGGTAAGCCGGGTGAACCCGTGTATGTGTGTATTGAGGATTCATAGTTCTGATAGAGCAGAACTGGTGAGCCCGTGTGTGTTTTGTTTGTGTGTGTGTGATGTCCGGACACTGTGTTGCTGTATAGTTAATGTGTGTAGCCAGTGCACTGTGTTTGTGATCGTGCAGGTGATAAGTGTATGGTGTATAAAAGAGAGTAAATCTACAGTGCCCTACAGTGCGGGGGGGTCAGTACTCCCCGTGTTTGAAGCAGCCGAGTGAGGCCAGAGGCGCCGGCTGCAGCAGGCTGCGGGGGCAGGAGAGAAGTGCCCCGCAGAGAAGCGAGTGGAGGAATGTCAGTGATGGTATTTATCGTGTTTGAATGTAGTGATTTGTGTAGATTTGGTACATTTTAACCGTGAGTATGAGCTCAGAGAGTTCCTTTGCCTTGGATGTTTGGACTTGATCTCTAGACTGTGTGCTGTTATTTTGATTGTGTCCAGGAAAATTGATTTGAGTAAATGCCGAATTATGGTGTGCTGTGTTGTGTTGAGAAAAGTGAGCACTTTGAGAAATATGCCCTTTCCAGTGATTTTGTGTGGTGATTTTTTTCCGCTGCATTGTGGTAATTTGATTCTCAGATTGTATAGTGGTGTTTGTGGAGATTTTAAGATTTTGTTGCAACAAGAGTAGCATTTTACATAGGAGAACTATAGTACGGTGATTTATGTTTAACTTCGATAAAGCGAGTTAAAGGAATTCCTAGAATTCTCCCCCTCATAGTAATTCAAGCCATGGCTCTAGTGAATTTGAGATAAGGGGGAGGGGGGGAGTGAGTGCGTGTGTCTGTGTCTGCAAGTATATCAGAGTTTTGGCTGTGACTAGCACAGCCTTTTTGCAAAGCAGCAAAACAAGTGTAAGTAGACACAGTGCCTTAATTAGATTGTGCAAGAAGAGAACTAGAAAAGACTGATATTTTGTAAAACAGAGTTTATATAGAAGAGGTGAATGAGATTAATTAGTTAATGAGACTTATGAGATTTATAAGACTTCAGTTGGTACTGCAGTAAGTCTTTACTGGAAACAATCTGCTGTAGGGATTTAAGGTTCTCTGTAACAAACAGAATAGCCTCCCTTTGTGAGCAATTGCGGGGAGCCTTTGGTACATCAAGAGGCCAGCATGCTGTGTGAGGTGACAGTGGCTGCGCCCTGGGCACAGGGACAGCTCTGGCTGCCCTGTCTCCCCAGGGAACACGGGAATGGCCTGTGGGCAAAAGCTGGATGTGCAGGTATTATTGCAGTGCGGTGTTTATGAGAAACACTGGTATTGCTGTTTTGCTGTTCCAATAAGTGTCAGGGTACACGCCCCGAGTGTAAATTAAAGGTTTCTGGTCAAGCGGATTCAGAACCTAAGGTCTTAGAGCTTGTGTATGGGAATTACATCTGATACCTGCCACCTGGAGCTGTGTGTATAGGAGGAAAACTGAGAAACTACTGTGAAGGTCTGTAAAAAGGTTTGAATGGAAGCGGGATAGGGCAAGGAGAAATAAATAATAAGAACTGACCAGAGCAAACAGGTTCCTAAATTAGCCCCTTTTGGGAGGGGCTCATTGGGAGGAGGTTGCCAGTAAGAGCAGCTCAGAAAATAAAAAGATTTATAGTGCTTCATTGCTGTTAGTACTGTTTTATAATAGGAAGATAAATGGGATAGTTTTTGTATGCTGAAATGTCTTTTGTTTTAAGAAATCACCCAGAATGACAAAGAGACTGTGAGATCAGACTGCTCTCTGGTCTTGGCCCCTGAAAAGGAAAACAAGGCAAAGAGAAAGCAAATCAAACATGTTGTTCAGCATGCAGCATAAGATAGCAACGTATGAAATCAGGCAAGGATTATCACGCTGAAATGCGAAGCAATCACAGTTCGCAAAATGAGTACATATGATTTGTAAAGGCTTCCTCCCAAGGTAAGGGAGGAGGGGTAAAGGTAACCTTCCCAAAAGGGAAGAATTTTTGTCAGCACAAGGGTCATGTGTTCAGTTTTAAATAAAGCTTTAGTACCTGTGGAGAATGTTTATGTTGTAGTGTGGGGAATGAACAACTGGCCAGTCTGAAAAGGCATACTTTTGCAAACCTTTAAAGTAACATGTGTACTATGTGTACCTAAAAGCTTTTGTACAATTTGCTCAATTTGCTAAACATTCTCAAATGAGAAAGGTTACTCTGGAGGCAAATAATATAAAGATGTTAGGCTTAATATTAACAGACACTGAAATTAAGAAAGACATTAGTAAGGAGATATTAGAATAAGTAAATAAGTGTTTTCAAGGGTATGGGCCTCTGCTGCACCAGGGAGAGTGAAAGATGCTCCCCCATGGGATGCTCCCCCATCAAGCTTAATGAAAGAACACAACCAGTGAGAACTGAGTAGTACCCTCAAAAGGAAGGTAAGGAAGGAATCAGTCCAATAACTGGTAGTACTGGATTAAGGGCTGTCAATAAGATAACACAGAATTTGTACCCTGTGGTAGCAAATCCATAGACCTTACTAACTTGTTTAACACCTGAGCTAACCTGGTTCACTGTTTTAGGCCTAAGAGATGCCTTCTTTTGCCTCCTATCCATGAAGCCAGCCAGAACATTTTTGCATTCAAACACAAGCTCACACAGTCCATGTGCCTGAAGGCTTCAAAATTCTCCACTCCGAGTGGAGAACAGCTTGCAAGGACCCAGAGTCCCAGGAAGCTCCACAAGAGGAAAGGAGGCTGTTGCAGTACATAGATGGTCTTCTAGTAGCCACTCGGACGAGGGAAGCGAGAGAAGCCTGGACGGTAAGCCTTTTGAATTTCCTAGGACTCCAAGGATGCAGAGTCTCAAAGAAAAAGGCACAGGTAGTGAAACAGAAGGTAATCTACCTGGAGTAAGAAGTGAGTGCTGAGCAGCAGACTTTAAGGCAGGGAAGCCCTATGCCAAACCCTGAAACCCAGACAACGAAAGAACTCCAAACCTTCTTAGGCATGGCAGTGTAGTGCCAGCTGTGGGTTCATAATTGTGGACTGTTCGCCAGACCCCTCTATGCTCTTATTCCCAATGGGAACTGTGATCTCCAGTGGACAAGAGACACCACACGGGCCTTTCGCCAGCTAGAGAGTCCCCTCATGTCGGCTCCAGCTTTGAAACTTCCAGATGTAAGTAAAGCATTCTTTCTATTTTTCCATGCAAGGAATTGCTCTGGGAATATTGGCTCAAGACTTGGGTCCATACCGGAGGGCAGTTGCTTACCTCTCTAAGCAACTAGATGCAACAGCCAAAGGATAGCCAGGTTGCCTCAGAGCTGTAGCAGCAGTTGTGCTGAACATTCAAGAGGCACACAAGTTTACCCTGAGACAAAAATGACTGTGCTAGTGTCCCACACAGTGTCTGCAGTACTGGAAGTAAAGGGTGGCCACTGGCTTTTCACCAGAGAGGTTTCTGAAATACCAGGCCATCATGGTAGAGCAAGATGATGGAGAGATAGTGGTGACTAATATTGTCAACCCAGCTTCTTTTCTCAGTGGAATCAAGGAGAAGCAGTACACCATGATTGCCTAGAGACCACTGAAGCTACCTACTCCAGCCACCCAGACTTAAAGGACACTCCTCCGGACGATGCAGAGACCTGGTTCACTGACAAGAAAGCGACATTGCAAAGTTCACAGTGACTACCTGCAGAGAGGTAATAGAGTGTGGACCCTTACCAACAGGTACCTCTGCAGAGGATGCTGAGATAAATGCATGGACCCATGCCTTAGAAACAGCAAAAGGCATTCAGAGTTGTGCATGCACATGGAGCCATCTGGAAGGAGAGGGAATGCTAACCTCACAGGGAAAGAAGAGACAATCCAGCAGCTGGAAGCAGTTCAGTTACCTGAAAAGGCATATTAAGGCACACCAGAGAGTGAGCTTAAAATTGGAGGAAAGAAATGAGCTGGCGGATGGAGAGGCAAAGAAAGCAGCAAAGGGTGAGGTACAGATTTTCCTCGAAGGTAAGCCATAATACAATAATACTAACCAAAAGAGACGTACAACTGCAAGGGGTGGGCTACCATTGAAAGAGAGCTAGTAATCCCTTCCCATTTTTGTGGTTACTAGTGAAGGAAGGGCACTAGAAAACACACTAGGGCCTAATTACTTAAAGCCTTTTATAGAGTGTGGCTCCTTTCTCAAAATGACCAAGGCTGCGAGTGATACAGAGTGCACTGGAATGAAGTGTTGACTTTGAAGTAGTAATTCCCACAGGCTTTCTAGAACACACATCTGATTGAAAGGGCTGTTGTATCATTGTCAGGAATCTATATGCCACTATTACTCAGGTGAGCTGATAATGTGATCCTTGCCTCCAGACTAACCTCAAAATACCCCCGGGCCAAAACTTGGTCAGACTGGGAGAGGCCATGGGCCTGTATAGCAGTGGCAAATCAACTTTTCAGAACTCCCAAGGAAAGGGGGGTATCAGTATTTACTGGTACTAATAGATACATTTTCAGGGTGGCCAGAAACATTCCCCACCAGAACTGTCAAAGCTCAAGAGGTGACCAGATCATTTTTACAAGAGATAATACCACGCTTCAGAGTTCCAGCCACAATATCCTCAGATAAAGAATCACCTTTCATTTCCAAAATAGTGCAACAGATTAGTAGCCATCTGGGCATAGATTAAGAACTTCACACCCATACCGCCCCCAATCAAGCGGCCAGGGGGAGAGAATGAATCATTTGATTAAGCAGCAAATCATAAGACTGGGGCAAGAAGCTCTTCCACTAGCACTATTGCAAATTCAAACTAAACCTTTTGAGCTAAAGGAATGCTGAATCCTTTTGGAATGCCTTATAGAAGACCATAGAATACAAGAGGAATGTCCAGAATGTCCACTTACATGGTGGCATTAAGCAAACAGCTCAGAGTAATTGAGAAACTTGTGGCTGGAACTCGGAGCAGGGAGTTGGATAGCCTAGAGTTGATGTATATGTTAAGTCTCTTACAGAGAAGACTTCGGAACCACAGTGGGAGAGACCACTGCAAGTACCTCTCACCACCTTCACTGCAATCAAAATCAAGGAGCAGAATGCTGGATCCATCACTCTCGGGTGAAGAAGGCCCAGAAGCCCCTTCAGGAGTGACACCAGGAGACAATGAACTGAGACTAAAACTTACTCGGGCAAAATGAGTATATTGCGGTCGGGAGTAGCTCATACTTTAGTGTACAGAGTTGTTTTGTATGGAATTATAACTGAAGTTTTAGAACTAGAGAGTACCTCTACCCAAAGCAATGCTGAATGGCCTTAGTCCCTGGCATTTAATCAGTATACTAGATCCATAAGAAAACCTTCTGAGATAAAGAAGGTTTATATTAAACATATCTACTGTAGTAATCCACGAGAATCAAGTATGTGAAGAGTAAAAATAGCAAGAACAGGAGCTGTGAACACTTCAAAGAATCTGAAGAGAAGAAATCAAAGTAAAGTGCTTAGTCATCAATAAGATGGCTTATGAGAGACCAGATGTAATTAGTGTCTGAACCTCCCCTGGTGTATATGAACACCAGGAAGTCTGTGATGCTACATTTCAGAACAAACATCTGTCTCAAGTATGACCTAAACCTCTGTAAGATACACTTGTGAAGTGTGTCTGAATTTGTAGTAAGAGCCCAGCACATCCCTCTGGCAGGGAGGGATGATCACAGACAGAAAGCAGTTCCTGTTCCCCATAACAAACATCTAACTGGCATATTAGAGACAAGATTAGGAGTTTTAAATGGAATTGATTCAGAAATACTGATGAATAAACTGGCTGCTGCAGCAGGTAGCCTAACAAAATTGAAGCAGCCTTTATAGTAATCTCTACTGGCATTAGGAACTAGCCAGTGACAGATTTCAAAAGTACTGCCAAAGTAAAGAAGTATGAACAGGCCGGGGACCAAGACCACAAATTGATAGTAGAAGCACTTAGTATAGTTCAAGATAATGTGTCTTTAGCTTTCAGTTGTATACAAGCACAGTTATGGATACAAGCAACAGCAGCTCTGATCATATAGGAAAGGGGTGAAGGTAATTTTCCAGCTGAAATTCAGAAAATTGAATGGGATAATGCAATTGATTTTGAAAGGAAGTTTTAATCCTGGTGGATTATGGTGAATTTCACCTATGATCCTATTTCTAATGTGGCCACTGCCTTTGTGCTTACCATATGTAATGCCACTGTTTATGTTATCCATCCCATCATTGCCCTAAGATTAAACCATGAAGAAACAACACTCTATCCTTCAGAACATAGAGTGTGGGCACGAAAAGATGAATGAAAAGTGGCAGACAGTAAACTTAGAATCCTGCATTACTAGAGAACAAATGGGATTCATTTGTGAAAGCAATACTGCTAATGCCTAGGATGTGTTTGGACACTGAACAGAGTATTTGTCACTTTGAAATTCATCCAGTCACTGACCAGAAAACTGTGCTCGTATATACTGGAAAAGGGTGTATGTTTGAGAACTGCTTATGCTGCTGTACAAATTGATAGCAATGATGTTATTCTGTCTAGTAGAAACCATTCTAATCTCTGTATTTGTATTTGTAATTTTGTTAAGATTATTGGGTGTGATTTTTTGTATTTGGTACCAGTAACATCCCACCAGCTGATTACAGCCAATTACACAATGTATCACAGACTACCACCTACCCCTATTGGGGTGAACCTTACATTGGTAAAACAATTAATTAAGCACCAAGACCTATTAGAAGTCTTGAAAGAAATCCGAGAAAGTGGAAAGAAAACCTTAATTACTGTCCAACATGATACAAAGGAGATAACCAGGGTTCTACAAAGAATAAGACAAGATATGACTCATCACTGGTGGGATGTGATCTTTGGATGGTCACCAACTGCGAATGGAGTCCTTAATAAGTTGTGTCACCCCATTGTAGTTTTACTAATATTAGTTGGGATAAGCTTAGGATTGTCTATTATATTGTTAATTTGGAACTGTAGGATGCTACAACGAATAGCTGTACTAACCTCTTTGTCGAATGTACATGGTAAAGCGCTAAAAGACACTTATTGTCGTGGAAATTTTCCTTAAGTAAAAGAATTTACTTATTTCCTAGGAAAGGGGGGAATGAGACAGAGTAGGTGAAGTGTCTGGGAGAGGTGAAGGGTCTGTGGAGCTAAAGCTGAAGGAGAGGCCGCGTTCCAGAGACAGCGAGGAGACAGAGAAAGAAAAACAGAAAAACCACGAGGTCAATCTGCCCCCGACCTAGGATAAAGAAGAATTAGTGCTAAGTGTCATGCAAGATGAATATGTATGAACTTATTGTGAAACTGTATGCATATGCATTTGGAAGGGGGATAAAAGGAGGTCTGAAATCTTCAGGGGTACGCATGCCCTTTTGGGGAGTCTTGCGTCCGGCGCGCGTCGTAATAAAAGCATACCGGGCTTTACAACTTTTACAAGTTGTGAGGTTTCTTCTTTTCTCCGCAAAACACCCCCCAGGGCAGAACCCCCTCCTTTCCCATCTGACTCTCAGCACAAAAGGCCTCTTCCTGCTTGTCCTGGAAAAGGAAAGTGAAAGTGTTGAGGGAGCACAAGCAGACATCCCCCAAAGCCTCCCCACCCTTCCCTGCACCCCTCACACCCCATTTTTCCCCTCCCCTGTGTCCCCCCAACCTGTTCCCTGTTCAGGTGCTCCCCAGGATTGCTGAGCCAGGAACTGGGGCTGAGGAGACCTGGCACAAAAGTGAGGAAAATAATGGAAATAGAGAAATAAAGAGAGGTAAAAGTCAAGAGCAGGGGAGGGACAGAGTTAGAGCTATCCAGAACCCCCATGTGATGTTTGCCCAGAAAACAAGCAGCGCAGGGGGGCAGTGCTGGGTCCTGGGTCACCCCAAAATCTGAGGCGCCCCAGGGAAGGAGCTGTTACCCCCGTGCCCCCCCAGCCACTGCCCATCCCTGGCACCCCCATTCCCCTGGGATCCCAACCATGGGAATCCCATTTCTTTCAGTCGCCCCTTCCCTGGAGCCCCCCATCCCTGGACTGCAATTCCCCAGGATCTCCAACCCCAAGGAATGCCATCCTGGTTAATTCCAGTCCTTAGGACCTCCCTTCCCTTGGGGACATTGATTCCCCCAGGACCCCCCATTCTCACAGAGCCCTCCTTTCCCCTGACACCCTCATCCCTTGGCCACCACCCCATTATCAAAAATCCCTGGAGGCCAAGTTGTTCTTGGACCCTCATTCCTGAGTCTGAGTCCACCCAACACTTGGGGCCCCAATTTCCATGGGATCCCATCCTGGTAATTCCAGATCCGGGGACACCCCTTCCCTTGGGGACATTGATTCCCCCAGGACCCCCAATCTCACAGGGCCCCCATTCTCACAGGTCCCCCTTTAACCCTGGCACCCACATCCTTGGCCACCATCCCATGATCAGAAATCCCTGGAGGCCACGTTGTTCATAGACCCTCGTTCCTGAGTCTGAGTCTACCTAACCCTTGGGACCCCCATTCCCCTGGGACCCCATCCCTGGGCATCTCAATCCCCTGGACACCCATCCCTGGCTCCCTACACAGCCTCAGCCTCCAAATTCTGGCAACACCATGTCGCACCATCACCCCCATGTCTCACAAGTTCCCCAACCTGCCCCCATCCTGTCCCCACCCTGCCCCCACCAAGGGCCACCTACACGTGGGGACAGACGTGACCTCGCTTCCTTCCCCTTCACCTGAAGAGCCGCCAGCCAGGGGAGTGGTGGCCACAGCAGTGAGTGACAGCCAGTGCACATGGCTGGGGACACCGGGATGGCCGGGAAGGTGGCGCTGCTCCTGTGGGGTGAGTGCCCTGGGCATGGGCCTGACACCGCAGGGTGTGCCCTGGTGAGGCAGAGACTGGTAGGGAGGTGGCACAGGGGGGCTGTGGGGTCCCCTGAGGTCCCCAATGCCAGGAGAGTCAATGCATGAGGTGACCAGGGTCGTGGAGTGGCTTTGGGGACAGGAGAGGGGGTTAAGGAACATGGGGACAATAACAGGGGGATGGAATTTAGGGAGGCATCATGGGACTGGTGAAGTTGTGGGGACATGGACAGGGTGCCAGGGGGGCCAGGACAGGAATTAGGGGAAAAGCACCGTGCAGATGGGCCCTGGGTACAGAGACCATGGGACTGGTGGGGGTGACCTGTGCCAGCATGGGATGGTCCTGGCATTGCCATTCCCACGGTGTCCATGGTGTCCCTGTGTCCTGCCTCAGCCTAAGGTGGCCCTGTAGCCCCAGTTCCTAAGAGGTCTGTGTCACTCTGGTGTCCCCACAGGAGAAATCTGGGGATGATGCCAAAACCCGAGCTCTGGTGCTGCTGTACCTACAGAGCCACCCCCACTGAGCCCTGTCCCTTCTCCCTTCCAGCCCAGACCCTCGGCTTTGCTGGTGAGTCCTCAGGGGATGCCATGACCCAACCCTACTGTCCCCAGCCCCACGCTGGCCCTGGCAGGCTGGTGTCCCCTGTCACCTGCAGGCACCCAGACCACCTGGATTGTCGTGGAGCCCTCCTGGATGCCAGCGGTGCTGTGGGACTGGGTGACACTGACCTGCCAGGGCTCGGGGACCTCCAGTGCCACCACCTGGTACAAGGACGGGCAGCGCTGGGGGCAGCAGGGACGTGACCGCCTCACTGTCACCGAGAATGGCACCTACACGTGTGACAGACCCGGCAGTGGCCTCAGCCTCCCCATGAGAGTCTTAGACGGTAAGAGGGGTTTGGGTGTCCCCAGACTGGCACCTGCGGGGACCCCAAGGGCTCTGGGTGGGCTGCGCTCCATGGGTCACCTCCTGTGTGACCAGAGCCCATCCCCTGCATATGGGGACATCCCAAAGCATGCCAGTGTGGAGGGGCCCCTGTATTGAAATTGGGGACCCTCAGTGTGCTGGCTGTGACCCACTAGGGGGCGTCCCTATTGGGTGGTGCCTTCAGGACCCTCCAAGCCCTCCTGTCTTGGACCCTCCAAGCCCTCCTGATGTGACAGGACCCACTTGTTCCCCAGACTGGCTGGTGCTGCAGGTGCCAGCAAGGCCACTGCTGGAGGGGGACACGGTGACACTGCACTGCTGGGACCGCTGGAACAACCGTGTCACCTGTCTGTCCTTCTACCATGAGGAGAAGCAGCTGGTGGAGCTCCAAAATGGGACAGAGCTGACCCTGTTCTCTCTGAAGCTGCACCACAGTGGGCGCTACCACTGCAGGGGCTGGCTGAAAGACAGGGAATGGGTGGTGTCTGCGCCAGTGACAGTGACAGTGCACGGTGAGAACCCCACAGCTTCCACCCCAACACCCCCACAGCCCCTCCCCAAGGACTTGGGGTCACTGTCCCCACTGCCTCCAATCTCCTGCCCTGAGCTGCTCCCAGTGCAGGTGCTGGAGCGTCCCCCTGAGCCATCTTTCAGGTCCCCCTGACTCTCAGCTGCCTCAGCACCCCCAGCCCCCTGCGGCCCCGAGCCCCCCTCCTGCACGTGTTCTACCGGGACAGGCAGGTGGTGGGGGGCCCACAGGGGTCCCTGCAGCTGCTGGTGCCCACCATGGGGGTCTCCCAGTCAGGGAATTGCAGCGGCCAGGTGCGCTCTGAGGGGGGGGTGGTGCAGAAGAGCAGTGCCCAGCTCCCCATCACGGTGTGCAGTGAGTGCAGGGATGGGCACGGGGAGTCCCCACAGGCTCCTCAGGGTCCCCTGCCTTGGCACCTCCATGTTCCCCAGACACTTTTCTTGGGTCCTTCCACCACTCCCCTTGTCTCCTCACACATCCATGGCATAACCCTGTCCCCAATATCCCCCATCACACTCATCCCCTCCCGTCCCTATACCCCCACACTGGCTGCCAGCCCCTCCCTGTGCCCTCAGCCCTGTCTGTGTCCCTGCAGTGCCCGTGGCCAATGCCACCATCACCCCCGGTCCTCTGGCACACCAGGTGCATGCAGGTGACAACGTGACCCTGCACTGCTCAGTGCAGGTGGGCTCAGCCCCTGTCACCTTCACCTGGCTGCACAACGGGCAGGAGGTGGCCTGGGGTCCCCTCCTGGAGCTCAGGGCCATCGATGTTGGACATTCAGGCACCTACCAGTGTGTGGCCACCAACCAGCTGGGACAGGACGGGCACCGCGTGTTCCGGGCACTCAGCCCTGAGCTGGCACTGATGGTGACAACATGGGGACACAGAGACACAGGTGGGGTCACACAGGGTCACCGGGGAGTGCAGGAAACCTGGGGTGATGGGTGATCCTGATGTGTCTCCCTCTGTTTCTTGCAGTGGCTGCAGGGGTCGGTGGGGCCCTTCTGTTCCTGCTTCTGCTCGTGGCTGTCATTGTGGCCTGGCACTGGTGGCACCGTGTGGGTGGGTGACAATGAGGGGACGGGGGTCTCAGGGAGCTGTAGAGGCCCCCAGAGTTGGGGAGAAATAGGGCAGCACCCACAGCCCCAGAACTGTGACCTTGCCCAGGGGTCCTGCAGGGTTTGGGGAGGTGCTGGAGTGTCCTGCAGGGATGTTGGGGTTTCTTTCAGGGGCCCTGGGGGCTTTTGGAGGGTCTCTGTTCCTGCTGGGCTTTGGGTTCTTGAGGCTAGGTCGGCCTGGGGGAACTGGAGAGGTTCATGAATTCTAAAGGGCTTCAGGGATGCTTGGGGATCCTGAGAGAAAATGAGGGTCCCAGGGGGGTACAGGGTTCCTGAGAGGGGTCAGGGCCCTGGGACCCCACAGTCACCCCTCCCCTCTTTTATTTGCAGCTGCCAAGAAGCAACAAGAAAGGTGAGTGGGGCTCTCCAGCCATGCGTCCCCTATTACCCCACCCCACAACTCTCCAGCCCCTTCCACACATTGTCTTTATTCCCATAGGGCTCCCCCAGATCCAACGCCCCCCCCAGAGGAGGGGAAGGTTCCATACACCCACGTTGTGAGCAGCAAACAGGCACAGCGTGAGTACAGTGATGGGGGTGACAGTGACACGTCACTCACATGTGTCAATCCCCACCTTGGTCCCTACAACTGGTGTTTTTTGCAGGGCCCCCCAATGTCACTGTCCCCCAGGATCCCCAGGAGACCTACGTGGGGCTGTGGGGATCCCACAGTCGACCATGGGAACCCGGTGACATCTACGGGAATGTGCTGTGACACTGGGGGGAACTGGGGGGCACTGGGGGTCCCCAACCATGGGCACCCACTCGTGTGTGTGCTGCCACTAAAAACTGCCCCTCTCCCTCCCCGTGGAGGCACAAAGATTCCAAAGGGCTGAGAGAAGAACAATTTCCTGAAACAGCAACCAGACAGAATACAACCAAAAGCAACAGCAACAAAGTTCAGAGTCCCAAGGGTTGGAAGGAGGAATCCTAGGAAGGTGGAGGAAACCTGCTGGGGAGTTTCCAGGGTTTGTTTGTTGAGGACAGGGCCCTGGACCTTCCTTGTTCTGATGGCCAAAGTGGTCTTCAAGAGGCTCTGGATTCTTGTGTTCCCTGTCCCGAACCCCTCCATTGCCCTGTTGCCCACACAATGATGTCCAAAGGCCCTGTGGGGATTCCAGAGCTTCCCCTTTTCCAGGGCAGTCAGGATCAGGCCATGGCATAGGGTGGGGGAGTCAGCAACAGGAAAAGTTTGATGTCTGGAGACATTTTGAAACAGCTGTGATTGGCAGGGGTGGGTCAGGCCTTGCTTTTGCTGAGACAGGGCCCCGTCTGTCCATCAGTCTGTCAGCCCTTGTACACTGGGGACCGTGTGACGCTCTGCCAAAGGCAGCTCCTGAGTGGCTGGGTGACCAGAAGTGCCAGCTGGGGAGAGGGCCTTTGGTGGCCCAACTGGCTTAAAAGGCAGAGCATGAGGTGGCCAAGTCCCTGAGCATGTGTCCTTAGGGAGTGTCTTTCCTATCCATGCTGAAACCCAGGAGTTTTTAAGTATCTTGGTATAGGGAGAAATATCTGCCAAGGAAAGTGGAAACTTTGCTACAATAAGAAGACCAATCGCTAAAAGCATTTTTATTTCAAAAATGATGCTGCATCCATGCAAAAGTGTAGGAAAAAGAAATAAAGATTCTTTATGAGGAAATTTATAAAAAAAGAACAGAATAAACAATACAAAACCAGAACATTTCCTTCTTCTCAGTGCTCTTTGTTCATCTTTGGTGCAGTTACAACTGCAGCCAGCAGGGGGCGATGCAGGGAGCACTCCCGGCCAGCAGGGGGCGCCCCGGTCCAGCTCCATCCCCTCAGGGGCCACGGCGGCCTGGGACGGGAGGGAGGAGGGGAAATCGCTCCTTTTGCAAACTCACGGGCACCAATCGCTCCCGGCAGCACCACTGGCAGCAGGCAGAAGCCGCCAAGGCAGCAGGTTGGATCCCAGTGCCCAGTGGCAGTGTAGCAGTGTCCCGGGGCCAGGCACACGCCCTGCACAACACCCGTGAGCACTCTCCATGATCCCAAATGTAAGGAAGGCAGAACCTGACCCCAGGCAGGTCTCAGGTCCACAGCAGCACCTCGGGTGGCTTTATGCCACAATTCCTGCAAGCCCTCAGCCTTTCACTCCCTTTTCCTCTTTCAGCCTGGGAACAGCAGCTCTGGGAATGTTGAATTCCTCTGGGATGTTGAGGAGCTCAGGCAACTGCAGAGCATGTTTGGAGTTCCTGCTCTTCCTGGCCACTCCTGGTCCCAACTCAGAAGCCACAGGGGGATGAGGCGGAGGAAGAAGAGAGCAGAGCCACAGCCCCGAGGGCTCTGCAGCAGTAGCTGGAGCACAAGGACAGCCTGGGATGGGAGCAGTGCCTTGAGATGGCAAAATGGGGCACAATTGGAGCTGATTGGGCCAATGCCCCTGTTCTGCTCTGGGTGCTGCAGACCCTTAAGGAGGCATTGTAATTAAGCCAGGGTCCTAAAGTTCAGCAGTGCTCCTAAAGCATCCCTGTTCACAAACACACAGCTCCGCTGTCTCTCCTGGGGATTTTGGGCTACACAAGGCAGCACTGGATACAATTTGCGAGTCAGATGCTGCCAGCTCTGCCCACAAGGAGCTTTTTAGGCTGCCCGGAAGGTTTTTGCTGCTGCTGGGGATGATTCTGTACCTGTGCCATGTGGCCACTGCTTCCCACTGGCTGGCCAGGAAGGCCGAGCTGGAGCAGCACCTGAGGCAGGAGTGGCTGGAGCAGGTGTCCCATGGGAACAGCACCTGGACATGCAGGTGGAGCAGGAGCGCTGGGAATACCATAGGGTGCTCAGGTGAGGCCCACAGGGCAGGGACATGTTGGGGCACCACTTGCCATTCCTGCTCCCCCGACATTTTGGGACACAGCAGTGACACCCATCAGGCTCCCAAACCCCTCAGAGCTCGGGCACAGCATCACAGGAGGTCCCGGGGTGATTCAGGTGCTCCTGGGCTCGTTCCCAACAAAGGGCAGCACTCTGGGAGCGGTCGGCAAATCCTGAAGGAACCATCCGGGGCTGCTGGAGCCCGAGTGCTGCGGGCAAGGACGGCGTGAGGGAGCCGGGTCCCACTCAGCCGGCGCTGCCCCAGGAACGTCTCATCCTGCAGGAGCTCGGCAGCCTCTGCTGGTGCCGGCCCCGGGGCTGTCGGGGGGTGCGGCCGGAGGGGCCGGGGGGCAGCGGGTGGGAGGGGCCGGGATGGAGGGACCGGGACCCCACTGGGGAGCCCCGAGCGTGGAGGGAGCGAAACGGCGGAGGGGAGACCCCGGGACAGGGGGGAGCAGAGACCCTGCGGTGGGGTCTGCGGAAAGGAGGGACCGCAATGGTGGTCCCGGAGCACCGGGAAGGGCCCAGCTGCCATCGCGCTGCGAGTGCCGGGACGGTCACGGGGTGTCCGAACCGACTGTGGCAGCGTGCTCGAAGCCACTGTCACGATGTGTCGGGACCGAGCGTTGCCAGGGTAAGGCCCCCACAGGTCTGGGAAGTGAAGCGGGGCAGGGGCGGGGAACAGCCTTATCTATTCCCAGTGCCCTGTGCGGGTGAGGAGGGCAGGGAAGGAGCAGTTTTGGGGACATCTGGAATTCAGACAGGATCCCTCCCCACAGCCCCACCACAGCTGCGGGTTAGTGCCCCTGCTAGACATTTCCATCCTTTTCTCTCTTGTCTCACAACTGAGCCAGAGCCCAAAAATACTTTCCACGATGTTCTAAAGGGTTTCAGGTTTGAGACAGGAAGGAGGAGGAGGGTCCTGGTGAGATTGTTGAGAAGATTGTTGTTGTCTTTGCAGGATTTTTTGGTCTCTCTCACTCCCTTCCCTAGAAGGACGAAATGATCAATTGCTGCATTTCTGGACTTGTTCCCTCACAGCTGCTTTTTTAGGGGGAGTTTCCAGCCAGCCCTTCTCTGAAAACCATCAAAGGCTCTCACAGAGCCACTGCTTGGGCTCCCTTTGGATTTTGTGCTTCTTGCAGGGCTGAGCAAACCACAGGCAGGCCTTTTTCCCTCACAGAATTCTCATCTTTGAAGCATGTGAAAAACACATTCTCTCTCCTGTGAAAATTTTAAAAGTTTAATAAAGGACAATAGGAGACAAGGACCATAGAGCAAAGGTTGTTATGGGTGGGTGCATCCTGGCACTCAGCCAAGAACACACTGTTCTCTTTCGGTTTACCTCTTAGATACCTTTTCCCTTAGTTAAGCCTGTTGCATATTCATATACCCTTATGCATAGAAAAATTTTTCCCCAAACTAATTTATATTCCATGAATTGTTTAACATGGCTCATCCTTGGATCTGCCTTTTAAGAGAATTATTCCTTGGATATGCTTTTAGTCCTTTCTTATCATCATCTTCATTTCTGGGCCTGGGTCCACACTCTCTTCAGGGGGTGAGTGCTGATAGTTGGCATATCTGTAGCAGGTGTCCTCATCCTGTCTTCATCAGATGTATCCCATCCAAGCAGGCATTTTACGACAAGCATACTTATTTCAGCTATTACACAAATCTTAATGAACAACAGAAATAAAAACTATATCTTTGTAACAAAGTTACTTTAACATTACATATATAAATTCCATTTTAAAATTTGTAAAATTCCAGTAATATAATATGTATTTACAATACATGGTGAGAGGGACAAAGTGATAAATTGCTGCATCTCTGGTCTGATTCCCTCTCAACTGCCTCTGCAGAGGGGTTTCCAGTCAGCCCTGCTCTGAAAACATCAAAGGCCCTCACAGAGCCACTGCTTGGGCTCCCTTTGAGGTTTGTGCTTCTTGCAAGGCTGAGCAAACCACAGGCAGGCCTTTTTCCACCCACAGAATTCTCACCTCTGCAGCAGCTCTAAAGCTGCCAGAATCAAAGCCAAGGGGGCAGGGGGACCCTCAGGTGCTGGCTGCCCCCTGGGGCTGGCCAGAGCAGGGCTGGGCAATGGCCATCCCTGTGCAGTGGGGCTGGGCCATGGCTGGGCCCCACCCTTGGATGGCCACTGGCTTCAAGGAGCAGGAGTTTGGGAGCTCCTTCCTGGCTGGGGCTCCATTCCCCAGTGGCTCTTGGTGGCTCAGATCCTGCAGGGGATGAGCAAGAATGGAGAAGTCTGGAGCCCCCCAGAGTTACCAACCCCAGGACAGGAGCCCCTTGTCCAGCATGTGTCCCCCTGGGACAGGATCCCTCCAGGACAGGATCCCCCTGGATGTGCCCCCCCAGGACAGACCCCTCCCCCCCGTGTGACACCCAGCACAAACGGCCTCTGCCTTCTGTGCAGGAGAGAGAAAGTGAAAATGTTGGAAGGGCACTGTCAGACACCCCCATCTCCCACAGCCTCCCCAGCCCTCCCTGCAGACACCTCACCCCTGCTTCCCCCACCCTGGGCTTCCCCCAGCCGGTTCCCTGCTCAAGGCATCCATGGGTCCATCAAGGCACAAACTGGGGGCTTGTGAAATTGAGGGGTAAAATGATGGAAATGGAAATAAAGAGGCGAAAAGTCTCTGGTGTCTATGGGGACGCAGACCCAGACCTTCTTGGAATCTACCTGCAGTGATGCTCCTATGCTCCTAAACCGTAAGTACCCTGAGGAGACTTTGCTGGACCCTGGATCACCCAAAAATCTGAGGCACCCAGGGAAGAAGCTTTGACCCAGAGGCTCACCAAGCCACCGCCCATCCCTGGCACCCCATTCCCCTTGAAATCAAATAATCAGAACACCATTCCTTATGTCCCACCTTGCCTGAGACCCCCATGCCAGTAATGCCATTCCCCTGGATCTCCATGGCCCAGCATCCCATTCCCAAGGAACCCTCTCCTATTCATTCCATCTCCTGAAATCTCCCTTCACTCAGGACCTTGATTCTCTCAGGACCCCCGTTCCCAAAGGGACCACCATTTCCCCAGCATCCCCATCCTCTGACCCCTAATCCTGGAGCCCATGCTCCATTGGGATTCCCATCTCTGAGTCCCCCCAGCCCTAGGCACCCCCATTCCCATGCCCCCCCCCCCCATCCCTGGTGACTCCCCCTACGTAGGATCCCTATTTTCAGGGACCCCATCCCTGGGACCCCCATTTGTTTGGACACCCATCCCCAGGTCCCCAAACCCCCTGAGTCCCCCACTCATGGGAAACTCTAGTCCCACTGTGTCCCACCCAGACTTGTCCCCATCCTGTTCCCACCCTTTGCACAGCCTGTCCCCGCAGCCACATCCCCACGACCCTGTGCTTGTGGCCACCCTGCCCCCACCAGGGGCAACCAACACGTGAGGACAAGACCTGACATCGTTTCCTTCGCCTTTATCCAAAAAGCCACCAGTGAGGGGACAGCCACCCCCAGCAGTGAGTGACAGCCAGTCCACATGGCTGGGGACACCAGGATGGCCAGGAAGGTGGCCCTGCTCCTGTGGGGTGAGTGCCCTGGGCACGGGCCTGACACCCTGGGGATGGGGATGGAGAGGGGAGGGTGCACAGGGGGGCTGAGGGGTCCCCTGATGTCCCCAAGGCCAGCAGAGTCAGTGCATGAGATGACCGAAGCCATAGGGTGGCTTTGGGGACAGGAGAAGGAGGACAGGAATATGTGGACAAAAATGATGGGGCAAGGATTTTGGGAGGCATCATGGGGCTGGTGGGGGTGACCTGTGCCAACATGGGGTGCCTGTGGTATCCCCAGTTCAGGGGTGTCCACAGCGTGATTGGTGTTGTGCCTGAGCAAGAGTTGGCTGCAGTGTCTCTATCCACAAGGGGTCCATGTCACAGAAAAGCACTTTGGGGACAGCCACCATACCCCATGCCCCCATGCCTCTGTCCCTGCAGTGCCACCCCCACTGAGCCCTGTCCTCCTTTCCAGCCCAGACCCTTGGCCTCACTGGTGAGTCCTCAGGGGATGCCATGGCCCCACCCTGCTGTTCCCAGCCCCACACTGGCCCTGGCAGGCTGGTGTCCCCTGTCACCTGCAGGCTCCCAGACCACCTGGATCATCGTGGAGCCCCCCTGGATGCCAGCGGTGCTGTGGGACCAGGTGACACTGACCTGCCAGGGCTCGGGGACCACTGGTGACACTATCTGGGTCAGGGACGGGTAGAGCTGGTGGCAGAAGAGACTCAAACACTTCAATGTCACCGAGAGTGGCACCTACGCCTGTTTCAGAAGGGACACTGGGCTCAGCCCCCTTGTGAGAGTCTCAGATGATGAGGGGTGTTTGAGTGTTTGTCCCCAGCCTGACACCTACAGGGACCCCAAGGGCTCTGGGTGGGCTCCGCTCCATGGGTCACCTCCTGTGTGACCAGAGCCTATCCCCTGATCTGGTGACATCACAGAGAATCCCTGTGCAAGGAGACTTCTCTCTAAAAATGGGTGGCCCCTGGTGCCTTCCAGTGCCATCATCACTCTCCTGACGCCCCTGGTGTGACAGGACCCCTCTGTCCCCCAGATCTGGTGGTGCTGCAGGTGCCAGCACGGGCGCTGCTGGAGGGGGATATGGTGACACTGCACTGCCGGGGCTGGCAGAACAAAGAGCTCACGGATGTGTCCTTCTACCCTGATGGGAAGAAACTGGACTGGCCCCATGATGGGACTGAGCTGTCCCTGTCTCCTCTGCAGCTCCACCACAGCGGCCGCTACAGCTGCAGGGGCCAGGTGGTGTCACTGTGGAAGGAGTCGGAGCTGGTCTCAGTGACAGTGCACAGTGAGTGCAGGGATGGGGACAGGGAAGCCCAACATCCTCCAAGGGTTTCCCCACCACTGCCTGAATCCTTCATCCCTTTTCTCCTCCCTGGCTCACCCAAAATTTCCCAAGTCCCTCTTGGTTTCCCCCAGGACCGCCCAGTTCCCCCTGCACATCCCTCCTCCCTCTCTTTGTCCTCCCGATTCCTCCCTGGATTCCCCACCCCTTCCAAGGTCCCTGCTCCACCCTCTGCTCTCCCTTCCCTCCCTGGCTCCTCCCGCCCCTCTCTAAACCCCAAATCATTCTCTGAGTCTCCTCAGCCTCTCGTCTGGTTCTCCATCACTGCCTGGGTCTCTCCCCCTTCCCACGGGGTCTCGCCATTGTCCCCAGGTTCCAAATGCCTTCCAGGGTCTCCTTCTGCTCATTGGGATCCTCTCAGCTCCCCTCCAATCCCCCTGTTTCCCCTCCCATGTCTCCCACCCCTCCTGTATCCCCACAGGTGTCCCACTCTCAGGGGCGTCACTGTTGGTGCAGCCCCCCGCGGAACAGGTGGCACTCAGGGACTCCCTGGTGCTGAGCTGCGTGGTGGCTGCGGGGACAGGTCCCCTGACCTTCTCCAGGCACCGGGAGGGCACAGCGGCAACACTGGGCACTGGCCCCCACCTGGAGCTGAACCACATTGGGGGCAATGACAGTGGCCAGTACCAGTGCCGGGTCAGTGATGGGGACAGCGTGGCTGAGAGTGACCCCCTGAATGTCACTGTCTTGGGTGAGCGGGATGCTCGGGCTGGGGGTGACTCCACCCACTGCACCCCCATCCCACCTCGCCAGGTGCCAGCCGTGTCTCTTTCCCCACAGTGCCCGCGGCCAATGCAACCATCACCCCCGTCCCCCTGTCACAGCAGGTGCGTGCAGGTGACAACGTGACCATGCACTGCTCGGTGCAGGTGGGCTCAGCCCCTGTCACCTTCACCTGGCTGCACAACGGGAAGGAGTTGGCCCACGGTCCCCGTCCTGGAGCTCAGGGACATCGATGTGGGACATTCAGGCACCTACCAGTGCGTGGCCACCAACCAGCTGGGACAGGACGGGCACCGCATGTTCCGGGCACTCAGCCCTGAGCTGGCCCTGGTGGTGACACCTGGCTCACCCTGGGTCACAGGTGGGATCACACCTGGTCACTAGGGAGTGTAGGACCCCTGGGGTGATGGGTGACCTCATTTTGTCCCGTTCTGTGTCTTGCAGTGACCACAGGGGTCGGTGGAGCCCTTTTGTTCCTGCTCCTGCTTGTGGGTGTCATTGTGGCCTGGCACCAGTGGCACCGTGTGGGTGGGTGACAATGGGGGCACAGGGATCATGGAGAGACATTGGAAGGCCCCCAGAGATGGGGGCCCTAGGGCAGCACCCACAGCCCCTGACCAGGGAGGGGCTCAGCCCCCAGTGACCATGGCTCAGAGCCCTGGGGGTATCTGGAGGGTCCTGCAGGGATGTTGGGGGTCCTATCAGGGGTACCCCTCCCTGACAGGCTCGGGGCTCTGGGGGCTCAGGGTGTTGGTGCAAGTGGGGTGGGTCAGGGATACTGGGGGGGCATCAGGTATACTGGGGGGCCCTGGGAGGAATTGTGTGTCTGGTGGTGGTTCAGCATTCCCAAGGGTGAATGGGGGCCCCTGGGTCTCCAAAGTCACCCCTCCAGTTTTCTTTGCAGATGCCAGGAAGCATCAGGAAAGGTGAGTGCAGCCTCCAGCCATGATAGACCTTTTACCCAAACCCCCAGCACCTCCCATCCCCTTCCACACACCCCCTTATTCCCACAGGGCTCCCCCAGACCCCCTGGCACTCCCAGTGGAGGATCCTCAGGCGACGTACATGGAGCTGCAAAGGCAACCATGGGAACCCAGCAACACGTATGACAACCTACACCAAAAGTTGTGATGCTCTGGGAAGCGGGAGGCACTGGGTGACACTGGGGGTGCTCCCTCCATGCCTCCTGTGGTTGCCCATCCTTCCAAGGGAGGTGGTCATGAGTCAGGGGAAGGCTACACAGGGCACCCTGTGCTCCCCATTTCCTTTCCCAGTACCCCCAAGGGCTCCCCCATCCGTTTGCTGGTACCTGCAGAGGTTCCCCAGCCCCATCCAAGTGCCCAAGTACCCTCAGGGACTGCCCCATTCTCTCCCCACAGTGCTTGCAGTGCACCCAGGGCTTCCCCATTCCCCCTCCCAGTACCCCTGTCCCATCCTGCTGTAAAAGGGGGAGTCGGGGAGGATTCTTGCTGAAAGGTTTCTCATATGAAAATGAAACACAAACACAGCAATATTATATCTGAGAACTGATTATTGATAAAGGAGGGTAAGTGTTCTTACCGAAGGGGGAGAGAAGGGAGTAGAAAGGGAAAAGGATAGAGACAGAAACTGAAGACAGGGACAGCGTTACCATCACAAGCCCGGGCGCTCTGTGGGCACCAGCTGGGCAGATGGAGTGTGTGTGCTGCAAGCCAGGGCGAGCCCACATGGCTTTTGTGAGTGGCTGGGCGTGATTTCCAAGGACGGCACCTGCGTGTCTCTGGCATGGGCGAGCGATGGCTGCAGGCTGGCTGCTGCGGGCTGGCTGCGGGCTGGGGCTGCGGCACTGGGGGCTCTGGGCTGGCTGCTGTGGGCTGGGGCTGCGGGGGCAGGTGCAGCAGGCTCGGTGCTGTGGGCAGCATGGGAAACGCGGCAGAGGCGGCGGGTGGGTGCAGGCTACATCCGCTCCATCGGGGAGGCAATGAAGGAATGTCCAGGACGAGCAGGAATGAGCTGCCTCGGGGAAGCAGCGAAGCAGGGAAGAACGGGTGCGGACAGGGAAGAAGAACCACTGTGAGGAAAAGGCAAGGGAGGGGAGTATCTGTGATATTTTTGCCTGACGTCCAGGAGGAATGATGCATCTGACCCCATCTTGTCAGAAGGCTTATTAAGTACTTTATTTTACTATATTATTCTATATTATATTCCATTACATCTAAACTGAATCTGCCAAGCACTCAACTGCACTCCACTGAACACAATCTCATGACTGTCAGCTTACTGTCCCCAACCCCATACCTGGATTCAATTGGTCAGTGAATCAAAACACTCACAACAGAATCCCAATTACCAATTCCCTTCAGGTAAACAGTTTCCCACAATGCATTCCATATGTGAAAAACACAGTAGCAGAAAATGAGATAATTGTTTGGATTGTTTTTTGCTTCTCCCACTGCTTATATCAGGTTCAGAGAATGTGAATCCCACAGGGAAGGAAGGCCAAACTGACCCTCTGAGCGAGACCCTGATCCTCCAAGAAACTCAAAGCAAAATGCTCCTGTAGTGTCACAGTTTGTGCTTTTCTTTGCAAAGGCTCCTCCCACAGGCCGATTTCCCGGGCATTTTTTCCCAGACATTTTCCCCAAGCATCTGTTCCACCAGCCAGTGGGGGTCACTCGCGGCCCAATCACTGAAGCTTTCTCTCCCCTCATTCTGTGATGCGAGAAGCCTCACTGGGGAAGGGCTTCCCAGCACATGTACAACCCACAGAGTAATTTTTCACCTCATGTGTAGCATATGTTAAGGCATAAATCCAAATCAGATTTGTTCCTCTTAACCCCCATGTGCTTAGTGGCTCTGCAATCCCCCTCAGATTGCACCCACTGAGGTGGCTTACTGGTGCCTGCCCAGTTCCAAGGTGGCACAGGACCTGGTTCCCTGCTCCTGGGACAAAAATGCAGCTCTTTGGTAAAACTAGGCAGAAATGGTGTTTCTTTGTTCAGCTCTATCAAGGAAGCTGAACAAGGTGGGAACCTCCCTTGCAATGGAAAATACAACCCCAATCTCTCTGAAATATTATTACTTTGAAATTACAGAGCTTTAAGGCAAAGATGTGGGAACAGGAATAAAAATTCTTTACTAATATGTATTGTGAGAAACAAGTAAATGGAAGTTGACTTTCGCTGGATATTATATGGATTGATATTACATTATTGATTATATTGTTGATTAAATATTGTGATGTTACTGCTGTGACAGTGATGTGGATGGTGGAGTGGCTGATGTTGTTGTGGTGGCCATCCAAGGGTGGGGCCCAGCCATGGCCCAGCCCCACTGCACAGGGATGGCCATTGCCCAGCCCTGCTCTGCCCAGCCCCAGGTGGCAGCCAGCACCTGAGGGTCCCCCCTGCCCCCTTGGCTTTGATTCTGGCAGCTTTAGAGCTGCTGCAGAGGTGAGAATTCTGTGGGTGGAAAAAGGCCTGCCTGTGGTTTGCTCAGCTCTGCAAGAGGCACAAAACCCAAACGGAGCCCAAGCAGTGGCTCTGTGAGGGCCTTTGATGGTTTTCAGAGCAGGGCTGGCTGGAAATCCCCCCCTGCAGGGGAGGCTGTGGGTGACCCAGTCCGGAAATGCAGCAATTGATCAGGTGTTCCTCTTGGTAAGGGACTGAGAGAGCTCCAGCACTACTGCAGGTCCCACAACAATCTGCTCAACAAGCTCACCTGGACCCTCCTTCTTGAACAAAACCTGCAGCCTTCTGGAACCTCATGGAAGGAATGTTTGGGCTCAGGTTGTGGCCAGCAAAAAAGAGGGAAATGTTTGGAAATATCGCACCGGGGCTCTGGCCCCGGCCGTGGCAGAGGTCTGGGGAGTGACCCTGTGTGGATTCCAGGTGTCTCCAAAGATGCTCCATCCTTGCCCTCATAACCTGAGGGAAAG
>NW_026992923.1:0-25743 GCF_028769735.1 Zonotrichia leucophrys gambelii
GGGGGCCCCCGGCCCACCCACCCCCCCAAAAAAAACACGCCTCTTCCCGGAAGAAAAATGACTCGCCCGCTCTGGCTGGCAGTTGCAGGAGCCACTTGCCTCTATCAATCCAACCCCATCACACGGGGCCCATTCATTGGGAACCATCCTGCTTCCTGGATTTTCAGGAGCCAGCCGGCCCCTCCCGCCACAGGCCCCAACAAATACACGGGCCCCTTTCCTGGGAAATAAAACTGACTGCCCTCATCTGGGGCAGATTGACGAGCACTTTGGGATTATCAAACCCAC
Source organism: Zonotrichia leucophrys gambelii (assembly GCF_028769735.1). NCBI lineage: Eukaryota > Metazoa > Chordata > Aves > Passeriformes > Passerellidae > Zonotrichia > Zonotrichia leucophrys. The sequence continues at coordinate 289 of NW_026992923.1, forward strand.
CCGACTCGGCACAGGTGCCCCTTTCATCTGGGAACCATCCTGCTTTCGTGGATTTTCAGGGAAACCCCTTGGCCACTCCAGCCAAGGCCCCAAAAAAAACTACACCCTTTTCCCTGGAGTAAAACTGCCTGCCCGTCATCTGGTGGCAATTCAGGAGCCACTTGCCTCTATCACCAGCCCGACTCGGACTGGTGCCACCTTTTCATCTGGAACCCTCCTGCTATCGGTGGTTTTCAGGGGCCAGCGCCACTCCCAGCCACAGGCCCCGAACACAAAACACCTCCTTTTCCCTGGAAGTAAAACTGCCTGCCCGTCCCTCTGGCTGCCCGATTTCAGGAGCCACTTCCTCTATCAAAACCGCCCGACTTGGCACTGGTGCCACCCCTTTTTCTGGGAACCATCCTGCGGGATTGTGAATTTCAGGAGCCACTGGGCCACTCCACCCAGGCCCGCCCAACCCAAAACCAGGCCCTTTTCCCTGCAAAGAAAACTCCACCGCCCCCCTTCTGGGTGGCAGATTGCAGGAGCCACTTGCCTCAATCAAACCAGCCCAAAATTGGGACTGGCCACCTTTCTTCTGGGAACCTCCTGCTATCGTGGATTTTTCAGGAGCCAGCCCGGGCCACTCCCAGCCAAAGCCCGAAATCAAACTACGGCCCTTTTCGTGGGAAAAAAAGCTGACCTGGCCCGTCATCTGGCTGGCAGATTGCAGGATCCACTTGCCCTATCAATCCAGCCCGACTCGGCACTGGTGCCACCTTTCATCTGGGAACCCTCCTGCGTATCGTGGATTTTCAGGAACCACTGGCCACTCCCAGCCATAGGCCCCCAAACACAAACTACAGCCCTTTTCCTGAAGTAAAACTGACCTGCCTGTCACTGGCTGGCAGATTGCAGGAGCCACTTGCCTCTATCAATCCCGGGGCCCCACTCGGCCTGGACCACCTTCATCCCCGGAACCATCCTGCATATTGGTTTCAGGAGCCAGCCGGCCCCTTTACAGCCAAGGACCCCCGAACACAAACCCCGGCCCTTTTGCCTTTGGGAAACAAAACTTACCACCGCGCTTCTGGCGAAGATTGCAGGAGGCACTTGCCTCTATCTACCAGCCAGACTCGGCATTGGTACCACCTTTCATCGGGGAACATCCTGCGTATCTGGATTTTCAGGAGCCAGCCGGCCACTCCCAAGACACAGGTCCCAAACAAATACTACGGGCCCTTTTCCCTGGAGTAAACTGACCTGCCATCATCTGGCTGGCAGTTGCAGGACCACTTGCCTCTAGAAACCACCCCCACTGGCAGCGCGCCACCTTTCATCTGGGAACCCTTTCCCGCGTTCTGGATTTTCAGGAGCCAGCCGGCCACTCCAACACAGGCCCCGAACAAAAAGCCGGCCCTTTTCCCTGGAAGTAAAACTGACCTGCCCATCATCTGCTGGAGATTGCACGGCCAATGTTATTATCAAACCACCCCGACTCGGCACTGTGCCACCTTTCATCTGGGAACCATCCTGCATATCCCTGGTTTTCAGAACCAGCTGGCCACTCCAGCCATAGCCCCCCAAAAAACAAACTCAGCCCATTTCCTGGAATAAAACTGCCCTGCCCGCATCTGGCTGGCAGATTCGATCCACTTGCTCTACAATCAGCCCGACTGGCACTGGTGCCACTTTCACTGGGAACATCTGCTTCGTGGTTTCAGGAGCAGCCGGCACTCCCAGCCAAGCCCCGAACACAAACCACGGTCCTTTTCCCTGGAAACAAAACTCACCCGCCCTTCTGCTGGCAGATTGCAGAGCCACTTCCTTAGAACCAGCCTGACTGGCACTGGCACCTTTCTCTGGGAAGCACCTGTGCATAGTGATTTTCAGGAGCCAGCGGCCACTCCCAGCCACGGCCCCAAACACAAACACGGCCTTTTCCTGGCAAACAAAACTCACCCGCCCGCTTCTGGCTGGCAGATTGCAGGCACTTCCTCTATCATCCAGCCGATGGATGGTCCACCTTTATCGGGAACCATCTGGGTATCGTGATTTTAAAGGGCAGCGCCACCCCAGCACAGCCCAACAAACCGGCCCTTTTCCCTGGAGTAAAATGACTGCCCTATTGGCGCAGTTGCAGGAGCACTTCTCTATAACCAGCCGACTGGAGGTGCCACTTTCATCTGGAACCTCCTGCGTATCGTGGATTTTCAGGGCAGCGGGCCCCCCCAGCACAGGCCCAAAAAAACGCCCTTTTCCGAAAAAATACCGCCCCACGGCGGAGATTGCGAGCACTTGTATTTAACCACCGACTCGCACTGGCCACCTTTCTCTGGAACCATCTGTATCGTGGATTTTAGACCCCGGCCACTCCAGCAAGGCCCCAACAAAACAGCCCTTTCCTGGAAAAATCCCGCCCTTGGCTGCAGATTAGACCACTGCTCTTCAACCAGCCATGGCACTGGTGCCCTTTCATCTGGGAACCATTGGTACGGGTTTTCAGGAGCCCCGGCCCCAGCCAAGCCCCAACACAAACCCCCTTCCTGGAAAAAATCCCATCTTCTGGCTGAGATGCAGGAAACCACGTCTCAACCACCCACTGGACTGGTGCCCCCTTCATCTGGAACCTCGCGTATCGTGGATTTCAGGAGCAGCGGCACCCCAGCACAGGGCCCCAACACAAACACGCCTTTCCCTGCAAACAAAAAAAAAAAAAAAAAAAAAAAAAAAAAAAAAAAAAAAAAAAAAAAAAAAAAAAAAAAAAAACACAGGTCCCCAAACAAATACTACGGCCCTTTTCCCTGGAAGTAAAACTGACCTGCCCGTCTCTGGCTGGCAGATTGCAGGAGCCACTTGCCTTATCAATCCAACCCGACTCAGCACTGGTGCACCTTTCATCTGGGAACCATCCTGCGTATCGGGATTTTCAGGAGCCAGCCGCCACTCCACCACAGGTCCCCAAACAAATACACGGCCCTTTTCCCCGGGAAATAAAACTGACCTGCCGTCATCTGGCTGGCAGATTGCACGAGCCACTTGGTATTATCAAACCACCCCGACTCGGCACGGTGCCACCTTTCATCTGGGAACCATCCTGCGTATCGTGGATTTTCAGGGAAACCCGCTGGCCACTCCCCGCCATAGGCCCCCAAACAAAAACTACAGCCCTTTCCTGGAAGTAAAACTGACCTGCCCGTCATCTGGCTGGCAGATTGCAGGAGCCACTTGCCTCTATCAATCCACCCGACTCGGCACTGGTGCCACCTTTCATCTCGGAACCATCCTGCTATCGTGGATTTTCAGGAGCCAGCCGGCCACTCCCAGCCACAGGCCCCCAACACAAACTAAAGGCCTTTTCCCTGGAAGTAAAACTGACCTGCCCGTCATCTGGCTGGCAGATTTCAGGGGCCACTTCCTCCTTCAAACCGCCCGACTTGGCACTGGTGCCACCTTTCATCTGGGAACCATCCTGCGTATTGTGGATTTCAGGAGCCAGCCGGCCACTCCCAGCCACAGGCCCCAAACAAAACCACGGCCCTTTTCCCTGGAAAAAAACTACCGCCCCGCTTTTGGTTTGGGAGATTGCAGGGGCCACTTGGGTTAAACAAAACCCCAAATGGCACTGGTGCCACCCTTTTATCTGGGAACCATCCTGGGATCGTGGATTTCAGGAGCCAGCCGGCCACTCCCAGCCAAGGTCCCAAACAATCTACCCCTTTCCCTGGAAGAAAACTGACTGCTCCGTCATCTGGCTGGCAGATTGCAGGGCCACTTGCCTCTATCAATCACCCGACTCGCACTGGTGCCACCTTTCATCTGGGAACCATCCTGCGTATCGTGGATTTTCAGGAACCAGCTGGCCACTCCCAGCCATAGGCCCCCAAAAACAAACTACAGCCCTTTTCCCTGGAAGAAAAAATGACCCCCCGCCTGTCATCTGGCTGGCAGATTGCAGGAGCCACTTGCCTCTAAACAACCAGCCCGATCGGCACTGGGCCACCTTTCATCTGGGAACCATCCTGCAAACGTGGATTTTCAGGAGCCACCGGCCACTCCCACCCACAGGCCCCGAAACAAACCCAGGGCCCCTTTTCCCTGGCAAACAAAACTAGCCCACCCCCCTTCGGCGGGAAAGTTGCGGGACCCCTTTTTGACTTTTTAAAAAACCCACCCGATTTGGGGCATGGTGCCACTTTTCTTTGGGGAACCCCCGGGCGTATCGGGGTTTTTTCCAGGAGCCAGCCGGCCACTCCCACCACAGGCCCCCAAACACAAACTACCGCCCTTTTTCCCTGGCAAACAAAACTTACCCCCCCCGCTTCTGGCGGGCAGATTGCAGGACCCACTTGCCTCTATAAAACCCCAGCCCGACTTGGCACAGGTGCTCCCTTGGGTCTGGGAGCCCCCAGGGGTTTGGGGAAAATTTCGGGGGCCCGTGGCCACTCCCACCACAAGCCCCCAAAAAAATAATCTAGGGCCCCTTTTCCCTGGAATTTAAAAATGACCTCCCCATCATCGGGCTGGCACTTTTGAAGCAGCCACTTGGTAATATAAAACCCTTTTTAAAACCCTTGGCACTGGTCCCACCTTTCTTTGGGGAAACCATCCTGCGAAATCCGGATTTTCAGGAGCCAGGGGCCCCACTCCCAGCCACAGGCCCCCCCGAACAAAAAACCACCCCCCTTTCCCGGCAAAAAAACTCCCCTCGCCCCGTTTCGGGCCGGGCAGTTTGCAAAAAGCCCTTCCCTCTATCAAAACCCCAAACCGACACGGGTTTGCCACCTTTCTTCTGGGAACCTTCCTGCGTATCTGGATTTTCAGGACCACCCGGCCACTCCCACCACGGGCCCCCCTTTAACACAAACCCAGGGCCCTTTTTTCCCTGGCAAAGAAAACTCACCCCCCCCGTTTTGGCGGGCAGTTTGGGCGGGAACCCCACTTCCCCATATAAAACCCAGCCCACTGGGAAACGGTGCCCCTTTCATCGGGGAACCCACCCTGCGTACCCGTGGATTTTCAGGACCACCCGGGCCACCCCCCCACCCAACAGGCCCCAAACACAAACCACGGCCTTTTGTAATCTTCGCTGCAGTGTTGTTCTCCCCTCTTTTGCGGGGGCTTTTCCCCAAATTCTTGCAGCACTGTCCTTCCTGGCTTCTCGGGGGGCTTCCTGGGTTCCGACCCACCCCTATTTATTTCATTTTAACCTTCAGGGAGCAAAGCTGCTCCCCAAAATAAGGCCCTGCAGCTGAAACTCGTTTGGAGCAATGGGCCCCCACCAAAGGTCTTACAATAAACAAAATTCAGGCCCCCCTTTTCCCCCCTTTTTTTTTAAAAAATTAAACAATTAAAATTACACTTTACAGCCCCCAACCTTAAGGCTGCCCCCAGTTTCTCGGCTGTCTTTAGAACAACCATAGAATATATACATCCCCCTAACAGTCCCAGCCTCAGGCTGAAACAGTTTCTCGGCTTTTGGGGGATTCCTTCCCTTTTCCTATTTCCCAGCTCTCAGGCTGCCACAGCCCCTCGGCTTTCCGGGGGATTCCATACCTTCTCTAGTCCCCCAGTTTAAAGGGCCACAGTTTCTCGCGCCTAACTTTATAGTCCCAGCTCTCTGGCGGGATTTTCCCAAAGTCCCATTTTTCCCCAGGCTGCCACAGCTCCCCGCTGTCCGGGGGAATTCATACCTTCTTAAATTTTTGGGTTTTGTGTTTTTTCATCACAGGGGGGCCCCAAATTGTTGAATCTTTCGCTGCAGCGTTATTTTTCGCCTCTCTGTTGGGCTCTTTCTCCATTCTCTGCGTAAAACCCCTTCCTTTCTTCCCCAGGGGTCCTCGGGGCTCTTAAACCCCCCCCTTTTTAAACTTTTTTTACCCTCACGAGCTACAGCTTTTTCCCAGCTAAAACCCCGGGCACCCGCAGCTCGTTTGGAGAAACCCTTGGGACACACACTGATCTCACGATACAACATGTATTCAGGCCCCCACAACGGCCCTTTTCCCTGGAAGTAAAACTGACCTGCCCGTCCCTGGCTGGCAGTTTGCGGAGCCACTTGCCCCCTATCAATCCGCCCGATCGGGCACGGGTTTGAAACCTTTAATCGGGGAAACCCAAACCTGCGTATCGGGGAAATTTTTCAGGAGCCACCCGGCCCTCCCCCCAAAGGGTCCCCAAAAAAAATACAAGGGCCCCTTTTCCCTGGAATTTAAAACCTGCCCTTTGCCCGTCATCTGGTGGCATATTGCACGAGCCCATTGGGTATTATCAAAAAAAAAACCCCCCGACTGGGCAGGGGTCCCCACCTTTCATCGGGAAAACCAAACCCCTGCGTATCGGGTTTTTCAGGAACCACTGGCCACTCCCACCATGGGCCCCCAAACACAAACTACCCCCCTTTTTCCCTGGGAAGTAAAACTGACCTGCCCGCATCTGGCTGGCAGATTGCGGGAGCCACTTCCCCCCCCCCCCCCTCTATAAAAACCAGCCCGATTGGGGCAGCGTGCCCCCCCCTTTTTACGGGGAAAACCATCCTGCGTATCGGGATTTTCGGAGCCAGCCGGCCACCCCCGGCCACAGGTCCTCAAACAAATACTAGGGCCCCTTTTTCCCTGGAATTTAAAACTGACCTGCCCATCATCTGCTGGAAATTTGCACAACCCCTTTTGGGTATTAAAAAACCCACCCTGACCGGAAACTGGTCCCCCTTTTCATCGGGGAAAACCATGCTGCATATGGGTGGTTTTTTCGGGAGCCCCCGGCCATTTCCCCCCATGGGCCCCCCCAAACCCAAAACCCTACAGTTTTTTTCCCCGGGAAATTTAAAAACTGACCTCCCCTTTCTTCTGGTGGCAGATTGCGGGGGCCATTTCCCCCCATATCAATCCAGCCCGACTCGACAGGGGGCCCCCCTTTTCATCGGGGAAACCATCCGGGTATCGTGGATTTTAAAGGGCCGGGCCGGCCACTCCCAGCCACGGGGCCCCCAAACACAAACCAGGGCCCCTTTTTCCCCGGGGAAGTAAAATGACCGCCCATCATCGGGCCCGGCCCAGTTTCCCAGGACCCAATTCCTCTACAACCCAGCCTTACTCAGCACGGGTGCCACCTTTCATTTTGGGAACCATCCTGCGTGCCCGTGGTTTTTCGGGAAACCGGGCCGGGCCCACTCCCACCCACAGGCCCCCGAACAAAAACCACGGGCCCCTTTTCCCCCTGGCAAACCCAAAATTTCACCCCCCCCCGTTCGGGCTGGAGATTGCGGGAGCCACTTCCCTCTATAAAACCACCCCGGGACTCGGCATTTGGTGCCCCCTTTTCACCCGGGGGAACCTTTTCTGCGTATCGTGGTTTTTTCAGGAGCCACCCGGGCCACCCCCAGCCACGGGCCCAAACCCAAAAAACCCACGGCCCTTTTCCCTGGCAAAAAAAACTAGCCCACCCCCCTTTTTGGCTGGAAGATTGGGGACCCACTTAAACTCTAAAAAAACCAGCCCGACTCGGCACTGGTGCCACCTTTCATTTTGGGAAACCCCACCCGCGTACCCGGGGTTTTTCAGGAGCCAGCCGGCCACTCCCGCCACACCCCCCGAACACACACTACGGCCCCTTTCCCTGGAATTAAAACTGACCTCCCCATCTTCGGGCTGGCGATTGCGGGAACCATTGGCTCCTAAAACCACCCCAATTTGGGAAATTGGTCCCACGTTTCATCTGGGAACCACCCGGCGTATCGTGGTTTTTTCGGGAGCCACCCGGGCCATCCCGCCACAGGCCCCCAAAACCAAAATACCGCCCTTTTTTTTTTTTTCCCTTTGGCCAAAAACCAAAACTTCCCCCCCAGCTTCGGCTGGCAGATTGCGGGAAACCACTTGCCTCATCAAACCCCCGATTTTGGCCAGGTTTTCCTTTTGGGTTTGGGGAGCCTCCAGCGAAATTGGGGATTTTTGGGGGCCCAAAGCCGGGCCACTCCCCCCACAAGCCCCCCAAAAAAAATTTCTAGGGCCCTTTTCCCTGGAATTTAAAACGGGACCTCCCCCATCATCGGGCCGGGATTCCCGCAGCCATTTGGGTTTAATATCAAACCGCCCAAAACTTGGCACGGGTGCCCCCTTTTCATCGGGGAAACCAAACCTGCGAAAATCGTGGTTTTTCAGACCCAAACCCGGGCCACCCCCAGCCACGGGCCCCCCCCGAACCCAAACCAGGGCCCCTTTTTCCCCTTGGCAAAAAAAATTAACCCCACCCCGCTTCGGGCGGGAAAAGTTTGCAGGAGCCACTTGATTTAACAAACCAGCCCGACTCGACATTTGGTCCCCCTTTTCATCGGGGGAACCCATTCTGCGTATCGTTTTTTTTCAGGACCCACCGCCATTTCCCACCCCACGGGGGCCCCCAAACACCAAAAACGGCCCCTTTTTCCCCGGGAAGAAAAATTGGGACTTGCCCATCTTTTGGCTGGCAGATTGCGGGAAACCCACTTGCTTTTCCCAAAACCAGCCCAACTTGGCACGGGTTTGCCACCTTTCATCGGGAACCATCCTGCGTATGTGGTTTTTTCCAGGGGCCACCCGGCCATCCCAGCCAAAAGTCCCCAAAAATAAATCTACCCCCCTTTCCCGGAAATTTAAAAAACGACCTGCCCATTTTCCCTTGGCTGGCAGATTGCAGGAACCACTTGGCCTCTAAAACCCAGCCCAATTTGGGGGGGACTGGTGCCACTTTTCTTCGGGAACCATCCTGCTTTATCGTGGATTTTCAGGGGCCACCCGGGCCACTCCCACCCAAGGGGCCCCCAAACCCAAAAAACCAGGGCCCTTTTTCCCTGGCAAAAAAAAAACTAACCCCCCCCGCTTCGGGGTTTTGGCAATTGCAGGAGCCACTTGACTCTAACAAACCAGCCCGACTCGACACGGGTGCCCCCCTTTCTTTGGGGAACCCCTTTCTGCGTATCGGGGTTTTTCAGGAGCCCGGCCGCCACCCCCACCCACGGGCCCCCCAAACACAAAGTAGGCCCCTTTCCCTGGAATTAAAACTGACCTGCCCATCTTCTGGCTGGCAGATTGCAGGAACCCCCGGGGGGCTCTCTCAACCACCCCAACTTGGCACTTTTTGCCCCTTTCATCTGGGAACCATCGCGGCCCGGATTTTCAGGAGCCAGCCGGCCACCCCCGCCACGGGCCCCCCGAAAAAAAAACCAGGGCCCTTTTCCCTGGCAAACAAAACTCCCCCGCCCCGTTTTCTGGCTGGCAGATTGCGGGGACCCCTTTTCCCCTCTTTTAAAACCCAGCCTGACTGGGCATGGTGCCACCTTTTTTCTGGGAACCCCCTGTGCATCGTGGTTTTTCAGGAGCCGGGGGCCACCCCCAAAGCCACGGGCCCCCGAACAAAAAACCCAGGGGCCCTTTTTCCGGAAAAGTAAAACTGACCTCCCCGCTTTCTGGCTGGAGATTGCAGATGACATTTCCCCCATATAAAAAACCAGCCCACTCGGCATGGTGCCACCTTTTTTTGGGGAACCATCCTGCGTATCGTGGTTTTTCGGGACCCAGCCGGCCACCCCCAGCCCATGGCCCCCCAAACACAAACCACGGCCCTTTTCCCCTGGAAAAAAAAAAATCACCCCCCCCGTTTTGGGGGCAGATTGCGGGCCACTTCCCCATATCAAACCACCCCGGATTTGGGGAAAGGGGCCCCCTTTTCTTTTCCCGGGGGAAAAAAAAACCACCCCTGCGTATCGTGGTTTTTCAGGAGCCCCCGGCCACCCCCAGCCACGGGCCCCCCAAAAACAAAAACCCAAGGCCCCTTTTCCCTGGAAGAAAAACGGGACCGGGCCCGTCACTGGTGGAAAGTTTGGGCAGGGCCACTTGCCTCTTTTAAAACCCACCCCGATGGGCAATGGTGCCCCCCTTCTCATCTGGAACCATCCTGGTATCGTGGTTTTTTAAGACCAGCCGGCCACTCCCGCACAGGTCCCAAAAAAAATTACTACGGCCCTTTTCCCGGGAAGTAAAATGACCTCCCTTTATCTTCGGGCGGCAGATGCAGGAGCCACTTGCCTCTATCAAACCAGCCCGACTTGCACTTCTGCTCCCTTTCTCGGGGACCCACCTGCGTTTTCAGGGTTTTCGGGAAAACCCAGCCCGCCACTCCCAGCACCGGGCCCGGGGGAAAAAACAAAACGGGGCCCTTTTTCCCCCTTAAAATTTAACTAGACAAATTGGGCCCAGTTTACCGCAAATTTATTTTTTGAATCATGTGGCATAATAATGGTTTCTACATCGTTTTTTAAAACCCCTTTTTCGAGTTCAGAAGGTCCAAGGGTGAGGTTTTTTTCCCTTTCTGTTATCAATATTGCATCAAAATTTGAAAAATAAAGACCAAATTTTTATTTTTTTTTTTAACCCCGTTGATAATTCCCCTTCATTAATCCTTTTTTTGGAAAAAAAATTGCCCTTCTGGGTGTATGTTGTCACTTCTTTTCAATCGGGAAATTTTGTGACTAATTGACAAGTCTTTGGGGGATGATCCTATTGGTCTTAGATTCACATGGGGGGGAAATTTTTCAGCCAGTGTCAGCCTGAGCATGCGTATCAAAAAATCTTTCTATAGCCCGGAAAAATTTTCCCCTGAAAAAGGGTTCAGTTTTAGGGAAGAGACACTTGTCCCCGAGTTTTAAAATTTTTCCCTTTAAATGCTTAAGGAACCCTGGAAACCCCGTCCATTTGGATCTCTGTCTGCAAGAACTTTGTCATGCCAGTGCTTTAAATTTCATCTCGAAAGAATTCCCTACACAGAATGAATGAGGGCTGTGGTAGGGCTTCCCGTGGGGGTCACCAGGCCCAACCCCCCCGTTAAAGCAGGATACCTTTGAGGGCCCCTTGCCCGGGGTTCAAACTGGGTTTTACTTTTTAAAGTCTTTTAAGATCCAGCTTCAGAAGCTTACTGGGGGAGTCTGTGCCGCGGGTTTTCACCCTCACAGTAAAACATTTAAATTTTGGGGTGTTTCCCCAGGGAAACCCTGTATTTCCCGTGTTTTCCCACTTCCTCTTGTCTTTTTACTCGCATCACTTCAAAGACCCCTGTTCCCTCCCTTTTGCATTAATTTTCTTCCCCTATGTATGTTTTTCAGGCCCCCTTTAAAAAATGTAAAAAACTTTCCTGAAGGGCCCGCGACAATTTTCCCCCCATCTACCCGTCAAGTTTATTCATCAGAGGGTTGAAAAAGTTGTTCAGCCCGAAAAATTCCCCCGGAAAAAACCCCCCCGAGTAAAATTTCTTTGTTTCCCCCTTTATATGCCAGGCAAGGGGTTTCGGGGGAAACTGCCCCCTCAACTTTGTGGGGGTAAAAAAGGCTGGCTGATTTGTACTTTTCCCAGTCCTCCTAATTTTCCCTTTTTGAAGAGGGGGGTCTTTTTCTTTTTATGCAGGCCCCAGCTAGGAAAACTCCATACTTTCGTTTTTGCGTTTTTGTCCTCTCCAAATTGGGAAAAAAATTTTTCCACGATGGGCTGGGGAAGGGAAATTTTGGGGGCAGGGGGAAAACATTCCCCTCGTTTTTTTACATGTTGCGAGAATCTGCAGTTTTTTTGCAGGAAGAAAAAAAAGTTGTTGAAAAAAACCTTTTCCCAACGAAGTTCTTTTGTTTGGAAAAAGGGAGGACAGTGGTTTAAAGGGAAATGATTTGGATCATTTTCCCAAACTTGTGGAAACAATCCAGTATTGTTCCAAACTTCATTTTCACCTTTCCCAAGCTACTGGTCTCTCCCCGGGTTCCCCAAGGCGAAAAGTGGCTTCTTGCGCAAAAGGGGTTTTTGTCCCTTTACAGTGCATTTTGTGCGGCGGCTTCTGACGAAATGTGCCCGGGGAAAAGGGCGCCCTTTGCTCCGGGGACATCCCTTTCCTTCTTTTTTCAGAAATTTTGTGGTCTACATCTTTTCCAAAAAAAGCCTTTTTCCCCATGTCTTGGGAAAAGGGGAAACTCTGCCGCACGAAAACATCCTCCTGGTGTTTGATAAGTTGCGGAAGGTTTGCAGAGTGTTTTCAAGAAGAAAAAAAAAAGTTGTCCCAAAAAAACCCTTCCCAACCCAATACTCATGTTTTTTGGGGAAAAAAAGGAAAAAATGGTAAGGAAAATGTTTTCTATCAGTTTGCAAGTGCGAAAACAAACCCAGTGTTGTTCAGCTTCATTCTTTTACCCTTCCCAAAAAACACCGCTCTCTCCGGCCCCCGGATCGAAGGGCGGCTTCTTCGCGCAAAGGCGTTGTGCCGCTTTACAGTGGACTCCCGGCGGCGGGTTCTGACGAAATGGGGCCCCGGGGCCGGGGCTTTCTCCGGGCATCCGTTCCTTCTTCTTTCAAAACTTTTGTGGCTACTTTATTGCAAAATTCCCTTTCCCCTAATTTTCTGGCAAGGAGAAACTCAGCCGCACAGAAAACATCCTCCATGGTGTTTGACATGTTTTCAGAGAGGTTTGCTGAGTGTTTTTCAGGAAGAAAAAAAAAAGTTGTTGAAAACCCTTCCCAAACGAATGTTTTATGTGTTTGGAAAAAAGGGAGGACGTGGTAAGGGACTGTTTTGGATCAGTTGGAAGCTTGGGAAAACAAAACCCCGTATTTTGCAGCTTTTAAAAATTCACCTTTTCCCTAGCTACTTTTGGGCCCCTCCCGGGTCCCGGAGGGGGAAGAAGGGCTTTTTCGGCAAAGGGGGATTTGTGGCCGGGCCTTTCCCGGGGGCCACCAAAATGCGGGGCCGGGCTTCTGGGGGCCAAATTTTTTTCCCGGAACCGGGGGCGGGGTCACCCCCCCGGGGACCAATTTTTCCGGGGTTACCTTTTTTCTTTTTTCGGGACTTTTTGGGTTCCTTACCCCCCTTTCCCCCCCTTTGGGGGGAAAAAGGGGTTTTCCCAAACATTTCCTGGCCCCTTGGGGAAAAAGTGCCAGGGGGAAAAAAAAAAACCCGGGGGTCCCTCCATTTTTGGTTTTTTTTGACTTTTTGGGAAAAGGAAGGGGGTTTGCTAAAAATTTTTTGTAATTTTCAAAAAAGATTTTGGGGAAAAAAAAATTGTTGAAAAAACCCCTTTCCCAAACGAATTTTTCATTGTTTGGAAAGGGAGGAAAGTGGGAAGGGACTGTTTTGGATTTAGTTTTGGGAAACTTGCAACCAAACCCGTATTGTGCACTTCATTCTTCACCCTTCCCAAAGCAGCCCCTCTCTCCGGCCCCCCAGACGAAGAGGGGGGCTTTTCGAAAAAGGCGATTGTACCGGTACAAAAGGGGATCCGGGTTCGGCTTCTACCAAAAAAGTGCCGGGGGGCCGGCGCCCTTGCCCGGGGGGCTCCGTAAAATTTATCTTTCGGGACTTTTTTGGGGCTACTCATTGCAAAAAAAAGCCCTTTTCCCCTATGTTTTGGCAAGGAGAATCGGGTCAGGGCTGAAAAACAAACCCCCATCGTGTTGTACATGTTGCAGAGGGAATTTTGCAGAGTGTTTTGGGACAAAAAGAAAAAAAAAGTTTTGAAAAAAACCTTCCCCAAACGAATGTTCTGTGTTTTGGAAAAAAGGGAGGACAGTGGTAAGGGACTGTTTTCTAAACATTTGCAAGTGTCCACTATTTCCCCCTGTTGTGCAGCTTCCCTTCTCACCTTTTTTTCCCAAGCGCTGCTCTCTCCGGCTTTCCCCGGGGGCGAAGACGCGGCTTTTTCGCCCAAAGGGGGATTGGGACCGGTCCCCAGTGCTCTTTAAAATTTCGGCGGCTTTGCTAAATGTTCCCCCGGGGGCCGGCGCTTTTGCTCCGGGACAATCCGAAACCCTTTGTCTTCAGCGTCTTTTTTTGGTTTTAAATCATTTTTCAAAGATCTTTTCCACTAGTTTTGGCAAGGAAAAATCCCGCCCCACAGAAAACATCTCCCATGGGGGTTTTTCATTTGCGCGAAGTCTGGGAGAGTGTTTTGCGGATGAAAAGGAAAGTTGTCCAAAAAAACTTTTCCCAAAAGAAAGTTAAATTTTTTTGGAAAAGTTGGACAGTAGTAAGGTACTGTTTTTTATCAAATTTTTCCCAAAATTGCACACTATCCCCGTGTTTGGCAGCTTCAAATTTTTCACTTTTAGAGGCAGCCCCCTCTCCGGTTCCGGGACGAAGAGGCGCTTTTTTGCGCAAAGGGGATTTTGCCGTCACAGTGCACGCGCGGGGGCTTTTTTGACGTAATGTGCCCCCATCTGCCATGCTCCGGGGGCTCTGTCCTTCCAATTTTCCCTTTTTGGTCTTGGGGGAATGCAAATGGTTTACTTTTCAGCAGTAGGAGGGGGCAGTTAACTGGACCCTTTTTTCTTTTTGAGAAAGCTAAAGAAAAAGTTTCACCAGGGTCCAAAAGCAGGTTTTTAAAAAAAGAAAATTGTCCAAAGAAAAGAAGACCTTGTCCCTTAAAATTTGCTAGCCCGTGTTTGAACAAAATGAAATGGTCAAAACCCCCCCCCGGGGTTCCTGGGTATCACATCAGTAACAGGGACTTCAGTTGCTTTAATTTCTCCCCGTCAAGTCCCCAAAAAAGGAAACCAAGGAATTTTGGTTTTTATGCTCACAATTCACCCTGTGGGGCCCAAAGGTGAAAAAGGGGTGGAAGGTGCACGGGTCCAAATTTAAATTGAATGGGCCCATGTAAATCAGCGGCCGGTGATTTCCCCGAAGGCTTCAAAAAGGGCAGTTTCCTATGGTTTTTTTTGGAAAATTTTTTTAACCTTCGGGCATTTTTTCTTGGGATTCTTTTACCCTTTTTCCCCATTAGGGTTTGCCTTGGGCTCCCCGCCTTTTCTGACATTTTTAAATATCCGGTACCCGGAAAAGTGGGGTCAAAATTTCTGAATAATTTTTCCCCTTTAAAGGGTTTTTGCCTCAAGTCTCAGTTTTGCTGGTTTTCTGCTAGTTTTATTGTTTAGAGGGCAGCAGGTGTTGTTTAGGGGCAAGTACACAAACCCCTAGCGGGGCTTTTCTTTGATTTGGCCTGTGTGCTAATGGAAGGGCTGAAATCTGTGAAGAAGGGTTTTCTCTCCCCCGTTAGGTTTCACTGGAAGGGCGATTTCAAATCGTTTTACCTGAAATCTTGGAAGAAAAAAGTAGTGGTTTGCTGCTGGGTTTTTAGCTAGAACTAAAAAAAGGAAGCCTTGGGGTGAGGCCCTTCCATTGGCTAAGAGAAAAGGACTGTGGGGAAAGGGAGGCGCTGAATTAGAGGGAGATCAACAAGTTTTGTTCAAAGCCCCGGGTATGGGGGTTGGTTTTTAATGGGGGTTTTGGGATGGGGTTTAAAACTAGGAAAAGATAAAGGCAAAGTTGCAAGAAAGCAGCTCTCCTTTGCTTTGCTGGGGAAATCTGCTTTTCCCCCGGACCCCCCAAATCCAAGTTTTCCAAGGGAAAATTATCAGTAGGACTGTTTTCAGAGGCGGGGGCAAACTGAATGGAATGGCAGAGAGGAAGCGCTGGACATTTTTGGCTTTTTGTACAAAGCTGCTTTCATTGGTGCCATTTTTTTGGTTTTCCATCAGGGCCCTTTTTATTAGAAGTACACTGCCCAGAAAATTTCTAGCTTTTGAAAGCCATTTCCCCTTTCCCGTTGTTTTCATACCTTCCCAGTTGAAGGGTGATACAATCTTTTCAATTTTTAAGATCCCCGTTAGGAAAACACTATGCAAAGGGGCCCTCGCTCCCCTTTTTTTTGCCTCCTTTTCCCTTTTCAGAGACTCATTTCAAATTTCGGAAAAAACAAGAGGAATACTGAAAATTACCCAGCCCGGGTTTTGGGACTCTCAGCTCTTTCCCTTTTTTCATACTGCTTCATACTGGGTGTGACTTAAAGGCCCCCGTTTTGTCTCTGCATTCTGATGTGAACCAAAGCTAAATATTCCCGAGTAGGGAAAACCCCAAAAAAAAACTCCTAGGGTTTTGGGAAGAACTAGCCCCGGAGGATTTTTTGTTCAATTTGTCGTAAAAAAATTTTTCAAAAAAAAAGGAGATTGGGGCTGTCTTCCTTCGTACCCCTCTTCTTTTGGGTCTCATGTCCTTTCTTTTCCTAGTGAATCTACCGGTATGGTGGATTTTTAGGCCCCGCAGGGCCCCTCCAGCCACAGGCCCCAAAAAAAACCCCAGCCCTTTCCCCCGGAAAAAAAAAGAGATGCCCCTCTTTTGGATGGTAATGGCAGGGACACTGTGTACTATCAAAACCCGGGCCCGGGCTTGGACGGTGCCACATTTCATCGGGAAAACCATCCTGTGTATCGTTGGGTTTTTAGGGGAAACCCGCCGGGCCCCTCCCAGCCACAGGCCCCCCCAACACAAACCACGACCCTTTTTCCCCGGCAAAAAAAAACTCCCCGCCCCCCTTTGGGTTGAGAAAGGGGGGGAGCCCTTTAACCTTTTAAAAAAAGCCCGACTTGGCACAGGTGCCCCCTTGGGTCTTGGGAAACCCTCCTGCGTATCGTGGATTTTCAGGGGCAGCCGGCCACTCCAGCCACAGGCCCCAAAACCACGGCTTTCCCTGGAAAAAACTACCCCTCTTCTGGCTGGCAGATTGCAGGAGCCACTTGCTCTTCAAACCAGCCCACTGCACTGGTGCCACCTTTCATCTGGGACCATCCTGCGTATCGTGATTTCAGGAGCAGCCGGCCACTCCAGCCACAGGCCCCGAACACAAACCCGGCCTTTTCCCTGGCAAAAAACTACCCCCCGCTTCTGGCGGCAGATTGCAGGAGCACTTCCCCTATCAAACCACCCGACTGCACTGGTGCCACCTTTCATCGGGACATCCTGGTATCGTGGATTTTCAGGAGCCAGCGGCCACCCGCCACAGCCCCAACACAAACCAGGCCCTTTTCCCTGGAAAAAACTACCCCCCTCTGGCTGGCAGATTGCAGAGCACTTCCTCATCAACCGCCCGACTGGCACTGGTGCCACCTTTCATCTGGAACCATCCTGCGTATCTGGATTTTCAGGAGCCAGCCGCCACTCCCACCACGCCCCGAAACAACCACGGCCCTTTCCCTGGAAAAAATCCCCCCCTTTTGGCTGGCAGATTGCAGGACACTTCCCTCTTCAACCAGCCCACTTGGCACTGGTGCCACCTTTCTCTGGGAACCATCCGCGTATCGTGATTTTCAGGAGCCAGCCGGCCATCCAGCCACAGGCCCCAAACAAACCACGCCCTTTTCCCTGCAAAAAAACTACCCCCCGCTCTGGTGCAGATTGCAGGAGCCACTTCCTATCAAACCACCCGACTGCACTGTGCCCTTCATCTGGACCATCCGCGTATCGTGGATTTTCAGGGCACCGCCACTCCCCACAGCCCCAAACAAACACGCCCTTTCCTGGAAGAAAATACTGCCCTCTCTGGCTGGCAGATTGCAGAGCACTTGCTCTATCAACCGCCCACTGGCATGGTGCCACTTTCATCTGGAACCATCCTGCGTATCGTGGATTTTCAGGAGCCAGCCGGCCACTCCAGCCACAGCCCCGAAAACTACGCCCTTTCCCTGGAAAAAAACTACCCGCCCGCTTTGGCTGCAGATTGCAGGACCACTTCCTCTATCAAACCAGCATGCCTGGTGCACTTCTCGGGAACCATCCTGCGATTGGATTTTCAGGAGCCAGCCGGCACTCCCAGCCACAGGCCCCCAAACACAAACTACCGCCCTTTTCCCTGGCAAACAAAACTTACCCACCCCGCTTCTGGCAGGCAGATTGCAGGAGCCACTTCCCTCTATCAAACCAGCCCGACTCGACACTGGTGCCACCTTTCATCTGGGAACCATCCTGCGTATCGTGGATTTTCAGGAGCCAGCCGGCCACTCCCAGCCCAGGCCCCCAAACAAAACTACGGCCCTTTTCCCTGGAAGTTAAACTGACCTGCCCGTCATCTGGCTGGCAGATTGCAGGAGCCACTTGCCTCTATCAAACCAGCCCGACTTGGCACTGGTGCCACCTTTCATCTGGGAACCATCCTGCGTATCGTGGATTTTCAGGAGCCAGCCGGCCACTCCCAGCCACAGGCCCCGAAAAAAACCACGGCCCTTTTCCCTGGCAAACAAAACTCACCCGCCCGCTTCTGGCTGGCAGATTGCAGGAGCCACTTCCCTCTATCAAACCAGCCCGACTCGGCACTGGTGCCACCTTTCATCTGGGAACCATCCTGCGTATCGTGGATTTTCAGGAGCCAGCCGGCCACTCCCAGCCACAGGCCCCCGAACACAAACCACGGCCCTTTTCCCTGGCAAACAAAACTCACCCGCCCCGCTTCTGGCTGGCAGATTGCAGGAGCCACTTCCCCATATCAAAGCAGCCCGACTCGGCACTGGTGCCACCTTTCATCTGGGAACCATCCTGCGTATCGTGGATTTTCAGGAGCCAGCCGGCCCCTCCCAGCCACAGGCCCCCGAACACAAACTACGGCCCCTTTCCTTGGAATTAAAACTGACCTGCCCATCTTCTGGCTGGCAGATTGCAGGAACCACTTGGCTCTCTCAAACCAGCCCAACTTGGCACTGGTGCCACCTTTCATCTGGGAACCATCCTGCGTATCGTGGATTTTCAGGAGCCAGCCGGCCACTCCCAGCCACAGTCTCCGAACACAAACCACGGCCCTTTTCCCTGGCAAACAAAACTCACCCGCCCCGCTTCTGGCTGGCAGATTGCAGGAGCCACTTCCCTCTATCAAACCAGCCTGACTGGGCACTGGTGCCACCTTTCATCTGGGAAGCACCCTGTGCATCGTGGATTTTCAGGAGCCAGCCGGCCACCCCAGCCACAGGCCCCCAAACACAAACTACGGCCCTTTTCCCTGGAAGTAAAACTGACCTGCGTGTCATCTGGCTGGCAGATTGCAGGAGCCACTTGCCTCTATCAATCCAGCCCGACTCGGCACTGGTGCCACCTTTCATCTGGGAGCCATCCTGCATATCGTGGATTTTCAGGAGCCAGCCGGCCACTCCCAGCCACAGGCCCCGAACACAAACCACGGCCCTGTTCCCTGGCAAACAAAACTAACCACCCCGCTTCTGGCTGGAAGATTGCAGGAGACACTTGAGTCTATCAAACCAGCCCGACTCGACACTGGTGCCACCTTTCATCTGGGAACCATTCTGCGTATTGTAGATTATCAGGAGCCAACCGGCCACTCCCAGCCACAGGTCCCGAAACACAAAGTACGGCCCCTTTCCCTGGAATTAAAACTGACCTGCCCATCTTCTGGCTGGCAGATTGCAGAAACCACTTTTCTCTCTCAAACCAGCCCAACTTGGCATTGGTGCCACCTTTCATCTGGGAACCATCCTGCGTATCGTGGATTTTCAGGAGCCAGCCGGCCACTCCCAGCCACAGGCCCCCAAACACAAACCACGGCCCTTACCCTGGCAAACAAAACTCACCCCCCGCTTCTGGCTGGCCGATTGCAGGAGCCACTTGCCTCTATCAAACCAGCCCGACTTGGCACTGGTGCCACATTTCAATCTGGGAACCATCCTGCGTATCGTGGATTTTCAGGAGCCAGCCGGCCACTCCCAGCCACAGGCCCCGAACACAAACTACGGCCCTTTTCCCTGGCAAACAAAACTACCCACCCGCTTCTGTCTGGCAGATTGCAGGAGCCACTCTCCGTCTATCAAACCAGCCCGACTTGGCACTGGTGCCACCTTGGTCTGGGAGCCATCCAGCGTATGTGGATTTTCAGGGCCAGCGGCCACTCCCAGCACAAGTCCCCAAAAATTATCTACGGCCCTTTTCCCTGGAATAAAACTGATCCCCCATTCTGGCTGGCACATTGCAGCAGCCACTTGATAATATCAAACCTGTCCACTTGGCACTGGTGCCACCTTCATCTGGGAACCATCCTGCATATCGTGGATTTTCAGGAGCCAGCCGCCACTTCCCAGCCACAGGCCCCCGAACACAAACCACAGCCCTTTTCCCTGGCAAACAAAACTTACCCACCCCGCTTCTGGCTGGCAGATTGCAGGAGCCACTTGCCTCTATCAAACCAGCCCGACTCGGCACTGGTGCCACCTTTCATCTGGGAACCATCCTGCGTATCGTGGATTTTCAGGAGCCAGCGGCCACTCCCAGCCACAGGCCCCGAAGACAAACTCGGCCCTTTTCCCTGGAATTAAAACGACCTGCCATCTTCTGGCTGGCAGATTGCAGGAACCACTTGTTCTATCAAACCAGCCGACTCGGACTGGTGCCACCTTTCATCTGGGAACCATCCTGCTATCGTGGATTTTCAGGAGCCAGCCGGCCACTCCAGCCACAGGCCCCCGAACACAAACCACGGCCCTTTTCCCTGGCAAACAAAACTAACCCCCCGCTTCTGGCTGGCAGATTGCAGGAGCCACTTGCCTCTATCAAACCAGCCCGACTCGGCACTGGTGCGAACTTTCATCTGGGTACCATCCTGCGTATCGTGGATTTTCAGGAGCCAGGCGGCCACTCCCACCACAGGTCCCCAAACAAACTACGGCCCTTTTACCTGGAATTAAAACTGACCTGCCCATCATCTGGCTGGCAGATTGCAGGACCACTTGCCTCTATCAAACACCCTGACTCGGCACTGGTGCCACCTTTCATCTGGGAACCATCCTGCGTATCGTGGATTTTCAGGAGCCAGCCGGCCACTCCCAGCCACAGGCCCCCGAACACAAACCACGGCCCTTTATCCCTGGCAAACAAAACTCACCCGCCCCGCTTCTGGCTGGCAGATTGCAGGAGCCACTTGCCTCTATCAAACCAGCCCGAGTCGGTACTGGTGCGAACTTTCATCTGGGTACCATCCTGTGTATCGTGGATTTTCAGGAGCCAGGCGGCCACTCCCAACCACAGGTCCCCAAACAAATAATACGGCCCTTTTCCCTGGAATTAAAACTGACCTGCCCATCATCTGGCTGGCAGATTGCAGGACCCACTTCCCTCTATCAAACCATCCTGACTTGGCACTGGTGCCACCTTTCATCTGGGAACCATCCTGCGTATCGTGGATTTTCAGGAGCCAGCCGGCCACTCCCAGCCACAGGCCCCCGAACACAAACCACGGCCCTTTTCCCGGAATAAAACTGACCTGCGTCATCTGGCTGGCAGATTGCAGGAGCCACTTGCCTCTATCAACCAGCCTGACTTGGCACTGGTGCCACCTTTCATCTGGGAACCATCCTGCGTATCGTGGATTTTCAGGAGCCAGCCGGCCACTCCCAGCCACAGGCCCCCAAACACAAACTAGGCCCTTTTCCTGGAAGTAAAACTGACCTGCCCATCATCTGGCTGGCAGATTGCAGAGCCACTTGCTCATATCAAACCAGCCCGACTCGGTACTGGTGCCACCTTTCATCTGGGAACCATCCTGCGTATCGTGGATTTTCAGGAGCCAGCCGGCCACTCCCAGCCACAGGCCCCCGAACAAAAACCACGGCCCTTTTCCCTGGAAGTAAAACTGACCTGCCCCACCATCTGGCTGGCAGATTGCAGGAGCCACTTCCTCTATTCAAACCAGCCGACTTGGCACTGGTGCCACCTTTCATCTGGGAACCATCCTGCGTATCGTGGATTTTCAGGAGCCAGCCGGCCACTCCCAGCCACAGGCCCCCAAACACAAACTACGGCCCTTTTCCCTGGAAGTAAAACTGACCTGCTGTCGTCTGGCTGGCAGATTGCAGGAGCCACTTGCCTCTATCAATCCAGCCGACTCGGCACTGGTGCCACCTTTCATCTGGGACCATCCTGCTATCGTGGATTTTCAGGAGCCAGCCGGCCACTCCCAGCCACAGGCCCCCGAACACAAACACGGCCCTTTTCCCTGGCAAAAAAACTAACCACCCGTCTTCTGGCTGGCAGATTGCAGGAGCCACTTGGTCTATCAAACCAGCCCGACTCGGCACTGGTGCCACCTTTCATCTGGGAACCATCTGCGTATTGTGGATTTTCAGGAGCCAGCCGGCCACTCCCAGCCACAGGCCCCGAAACACAAACTACGGCCCTTTTCCCTGGAAGTAAAACTGACCTGCCCTGCTTCTGGCTGGCAGATTGCAGGAGCCACTTGCCTCTATCAAACCAGCCCGACTTGGCACTGGTGCCACCTTTCATCTGGGAACCATCCTGCGTATCGTGGATTTTCAGGAGCCAGCCGGCCACTCCCAGCCACAGGCCCCCGAACACAAACTACGGCCCTTATCCCTGGCAAACAAAACTCACCCGCCCCGCTTCTGGCTGGCCGATTGCAGGAGCCACTTGCCTCTATCAAACCAGCCCGACTTGGCACTGGTGCCACCTTTCAACTGGGAACCATCCTGCGTATCGTGGATTTTCAGGAGCCAGCCAGCCACTCCCAGCCACAGGCCCCCGAACACAAACTACGGCCCTTTTCCCTGGCAAACAAAACTTACCCACCCCGCTTCTGTCTGGCAGATTGCAGGAGCCACTTCCGTCTATCAAACCAGCCCGACTTGGCACTGGTGCCACCTTGGGTCTGGGAGCCATCCAGCGTATTGTGGATTTTCAGGGGCCAGCCGGCCACTCCCAGCAACAAGTCCCCAAAAATAATCTACGGCCCTTTTCCCTGGAAGTAAAACTGACCTCTCCATCATCTGGCTGGCACATTGCAGCAGCCACTTGGTAATATCAAACCTGTCCAACTTGGCACTGGTGCCACCTCTCATCTGGGAACCATCCTGCATATCGTGGATTTTCAGGAGCCAGCCGGCCACTCCCAGCCACAGGCCCCCGAACACAAACCACAGCCCTTTTCCCTGGCAAACAAAACTTAACCACCCCGCTTCTGGCTGGCAGATTGCAGGAGCCACTTGCCTCTATCAAACCAGCCCGACTCGGTACTGGTGCCACCTTTCATCTGGGAACCATCCTGCGTATCGTGGATTTTCAGGAGCCAGGCGGCCACTCCCAGCCACAGGCCCCCGAAGACAAACCACGGCCCTTTTCCCTGGAATTAAAACAGACCTGCCCATCTTCTGGCTGGCAGATTGCAGGAACCACTTGGCTCTCTCAAACCAGCCCGACTCGGTACTGGTGCCACCTTTCATCTGGGAACCATCCTGCGTATCGTGGATTTTCAGGAGCCAGCCGGCCACTCCCAGCCACAGGCCCCCGAACACAAACCACGGCCCTTTATCCCTGGCAAACAAAACTCACCCGCCCCGCTTCTGGCTGGCAGATTGCAGGAGCCACTTGCCTCTATCAAACCAGCCCGACTCGGTACTGGTGCCACCTTTCATCTGGGCACCATCCTGTGTATCGTGGATTTTCAGGAGCCAGGCGGCCACTCCCAACCACAGGTCCCCAAACAAATAATACGGCCCTTTTCCCTGGAATTAAAACTGACCTGCCCATCATCTGGCTGGCAGATTGCAGGACCCACTTCCCTCTATCAAACCATCCTGACTTGGCACTGGTGCCACCTTTCATCTGGGAACCATCCTGCGTATCGTGGATTTTCAGGAGCCAGCCGGCCACTCCCAGCCAGAGGCCCCCAAACAAAACTACGGCCCTTTTCCCTGGCAAACAAAACTCACCCGTCCCGCTTCTGGCTGGCAGATTGCAGGAGCCACTTGCCTCTATCAATCCAGCCCGTTCTGGCACTGGTGCCACCTTTCATCTGGGAGCCATCCTGCGTATCGTGGATTTTCAGGAGCCAGCCGGCCACTCCCAGCCACAGGCCCCCGAACACAAACCACGGCCCATTTTCCCTGGCAAAGAAAACTCACCCGCCCCGCTTCTGGCTGGCAGATTGCAGGAGACACTTGCCTCTATCAAACCAGCCCGACTCGGTACTGGTGCCACCTTTCATCTGGGAACCATCCTGCGTATCGTGGATTTTCAGGAGCCAGCCGGCCACTCCCAGCCACAGGCCCCCGAACACAAACCACGGCCCTTTTCCCTGGCAAAGAAAACTCACCCGCCCCGCTTCTGGCTGGCAGATTGCAGGAGACACTTCCCCATATCAAACCAGCCCGACTCGGCACTGATGCCACCTTTCATCTGGGAACCATCCTGTGTATTGTGGATTTTCAGGAGCCAGCCGGCCACTCCCAGCCACAGGTCTCCAAACAAATACTACGGCCATTTTCCCTGGAATTAAAACAGACCTGCCCATCTTCTGGCTGGCTGATTGCAGGAGCCACTTGCCTCTATCAAACCAGCCCGACTTGGCACTGGTGCCACCTTGGGTCTGGGAGCCATCCAGCGTATTGTGGATTTTCTGGGGCCAGATGGCCACTCCCAGCCACAAGTCCCCAAAAACAATCTTCGGCCCTTTTCCCTGGAAGTAAAACTGACCTGCCCATCATCTGGCTGGCACATTGCAGCAGCCACTTGGTAATACCAAACCTGCCCAACTTGGCACTGGTGCCACCTTTCATCTGGGAACCATCCAGTGTATCGTGGATTTTCAGGAACCAGCCCGCCACTCTCAGCCACAGGCCCCTGAACACAAACCACGGCCCTTTTCCCTGGAATTAAAACAGTCCTTCCCATCTTCTGGCTGGCAGATTGCAGGAGCCACTTGGTACTATCAAACCAGCCCGACTTGGCATTGCTGCCACTTTTCATCTGGGAACCATCCTGCGTATCGTGGATTTTCAGGAGCCAGCCGGCCACTCCCAGCCACAGGCCCCCAAACACAAACTACGGCCCTTTTCCCTGGAAGTAAAACTGACCTGCCCATCTTCTGGCTGGCAAATTGCAGGAACCACTTGGCTCTGTCAAACTAGCCCGACTTGGCACTGGTGCCACCTTTCATCTGGGAACCATCCTGCGTATCGTGGATTTTCAGGAGCCAGCCGGCCACTCCACGCCACAGGCCCCCGAACACAAACCACGGCCCTTTTCCCTGGCAAACAAAACTCACCCGCCCCGCTTCTGGCTGGCAGATTGCAGGAGACACTTGCCTCTATCAAACCAGCCTGACTCGGCACTGGTGCCACCTTTCATCTGGGAACCATCCTGTGTATCGTGGATTTTCAGGAGCCAGGCGGACACTCCCACCACGGGCCCCCCAAAAACAAATACTAGGGCCCTTTTCCCTGGAAGTAAAACTGACCTCCCCAATCACCCCGGGCCCTGGCACTTGGGCAGAAGCCACTTGGTAATATCAAACCTGTCCAATTTTGGCACGGGTTCCACCTTTCATCGGGGGAAACCCTCCTGCTTTTGTGGATTTTCGGGAGCCACGGCCACTCCCAGCCACAGCCCCCCGAACCCAAAACCCCGGCCCTTTTTCCCGGAAGAAAAAAATGACCTGCCCGTCATCTGGGTGGCAATTTCAGGAGCCACTTGCCTCTTTCAATCCAGCCCGACCCCAGCACTGGTGCCACCTTTTATCTGGGAACCCCTCCTGCATAACTGGATTTTCAGGGGGCCCGCCGGGCCCCTCCCCCGCCATTGGTCCCCGAACACAAAAACCCCAGCCCTTTTCCCTGGGGGAAACAAAACTCACCT